>NW_022436955.1:7140588-7436664 GCF_009761245.1 Sapajus apella | reverse complement strand
TCTTAGGTGGATTTACATTTTATTAATTCTATATATGTATATATATATATTTATATATATATCAAAATTCTTATGTTTATGCTTTTTAACACAGTTAGGAAATAGTCTCAAATGTGAACAATTTGAAGAAAAAGATGTTTTCTGCAGTCGTATTTAGAATTACTAAAATGTAAATCCACCTAAGACATCAATAAGAAAGTATGATTAAGTCACGTGATGTCTCTTCATATAGCCAGTACAGTATCAGTATTAAGGAGTAGTGATTCCTTTAAAAATGAAAGCCTATGTAGTAATTTTCATTGAACAAAGCAAAATAAATAATGATGTAATGTGTGTAGCACATCAAAATTATCAAAGTGATTTAATATGAAGTGATTGGTAATATCAGCAGTCAATTCTTTAGTGTCTTTGTGCAAGAAAGGTCATGTAGCATTGGGAAACAAAGAGAAATCTAGTTGTCATTTGGAACAAAGAAGTAAGTGATTATTTCCAGGGAGATTTAAAATGGCTCCTACAGTGGAGAACATGTAGCTGTTAGAGTTATGCATCATTATAATTAACATAGCTTTGGGTTGGAGACAGACCCTAAGTATCAGAGTCCCTAGATATAGCTAGACCATGCAACCCAAAGCCAGTGAACAGCCATGGATGAATGCCAATTTTCCAACACAGATGAGGTCTTCTAGGATAAAATTAAGTGGACTCTGGTCATGAGAACAACATCATTTTATACAGTACCAGATGTCCTCAGTTTGGACAGTAGTGCGGAGCCACAAACATATCCATGCACAAAGAAAGTAAAAACTGGGGCTAGGCGCGGTGGCTCATGCCTATAATCTCAGCACTTTGGGAGGCCAAGGCAGATGGATCATATCAGGAGTTCAAGACCAGCCTGGCCAAAATGGTGAAATCCCATCTTTACTAAAAATACAAAAATTAGCTGGGCGTGGTGGCACGCGTCTGTTATCCCAGCTACTCAGGAGGTTGAGTCAGGGGAATTGCTTGAACCCAGTAGGCGGAGGTTGCAGTAAGCTGAGATCGTACCATTGCCCTCCAGACAAAGCAAGACCTGGTCTCATATGAGAAAAAAAAAAAAAAAGGAAATAAAAATGGTCTTAAAAATCAGTTGGAAAAGTTGTGATTGTTCTGTGATCATTACAAAAATTGTGAAAATGATGAAAACTCTCTTGCTTTTGATCACAGATATATCTGGCAAATAAAAAGAAAGTAGTAAATCGAGATTTATATTGTGTACTCTAATTAAAACACTAGGGACTCATGCATTAAAATGTTTTATTTCATGCTAAAAAATAAACTGGTCAGGTGTAGTCTGACTGTGCTTATTTTCTTTTTCTTGTATAATTTATCATACAAGGTATCTTTTGTATGCCTTAATAAATTATGATAGACCTTTCCAAGTTTGCATCATTTTCCAACACTTTACTCTTCATATTTTATATGTCATCAAATGCTCTGAACTATACTTTTAAAGGAGCTACTCTTTTACAGAGAAGTTTTTGTGAGCATCATTTCTTCTGGGTTAGTTTCATCTTTGTTGTCACAGACGCATTCCTCATGTATGATAGTAAATTTACCTTTGCTAAGTTTCCCTGACTGCATACCCAGAGTCCCTTAAACTGTGACTGTCGCCATGTTCCCATGGTCAGCTATTTATTCTGTAATTTCATTTTATGTTCAATTCAAACAAAGAGTGGCAAACATTTCTGCCATCTTATGTACATATTGTTACTTCCTCCAGGATAGTCATCACTTTGCTATTGCCATTTTCTTTTCTTTCTTTCTTTTTTTTAAATTTTATTTTACTTTAGTTTCTGGGGCACATGTGCAGGTCATGCAGGGTTGTTGCATAGGTACATACGATATCCAGCATTTCTCCCCATTTTATCATCCCTCCCCACCCTTCCCACTTCCCCATCCCTCCCCTATCCCCCACCAAATGCCCTCAGTGAGTGATGCTCCTCTCCTGAGTCCACGTGTTCTCATTTTTTAACACTCCAAATATTCTAATCAAATCCAATTTCAGTTTCGTTGCTATCACTTTTTGTTTCTTTTCTGCACATTCATCCTTGTTACCTAATTCATTTATTCTTTTCTTTTCCTTTCTTTCTCTCTTTCCTTTTTTTTTTTTTTTTTTTTTGGAGTCTCAGACTGTCATCTGAGATAGAGTCAATGGCATGATCTCAGCTCACTGCAACCTCTGTCTCCCAGGTTCATGTGATTCCCCTGCCTTAGCCTTTCAAGTAGCTGAGACTACAGGCATGTGCCATCACACCAGGCTAATTTTTTGTATTTTTAGTAGAGTCGGGGTTTCACTCAGTTGACTAGATAGGTCTTGAACTCCTGATCTCATGATCTGCCTGCCGTGGCCTCCCAAAGTGCTGGGATTGCAGGTGTGAGCCACCATGCCCGGACTTAATTCTTTCTTTTGATTATCAAATTTTGTAAAATGTTACTTGGATTCATCACTGGCAGATAAGATAGCATCACAATTAACGTAACTTTCTTTCTATGCATGACGTAAAAAATAGATGTGCAGTGTCCAGTCACTGCCAAATGTGAAAAGAAGTTATGCGATTGATCCGTGGATCATGATGCACATTTGCCATTCATGTAGTGATTTGTGGACTCAAGAGTTAACAGTGAAGTTTGTATTTTATGCAATTGCTCACAGTTAATAGACTGTGGTAACTGACATTTGAACTGTGTTGTTGAGAGACTGGTGTGTCATTTTAATAAGGCATTCCAACTGAAATGTCCCTATTGAAAACACACTAAGTAAAGACTGCCTTTAATTAGTCCTGAATGGTAGGATTTGGCTGATTATCATTTTCATCTTTATACGTTAATACATGAGCATATTTTTCAAATTAGGTACTGACTACTCACTCCAGAAGAAAGTACATTATAAAGCAAAATCCTTAAATCAACAACCAATTCCTGCTGTTATTTTTCTAATAACCTTGGCTGCAGTTATCAGATATAAGATGGTATAATTTTACCATTCGAATAGTAAAAGATGTCTTCTATTAAAACTCACCAGAAACTCAAAAATACGCACATTAGAATCTGTTCCATGTTATCCAAATCTATGAATTGGGTTACTTTACTTTTCTGTAATATTGTAGTAATGTTACTTACTGTTTTATGATTGGTATGAGGATGTCATGAAATAACAAATGGATAGTTACAGCACAGCACCTAGTTCATAGCGGGTATTTGCTATATACCATTAGACATCCCAATATTCTCTGCAACAGAAATATCAAGAGACTTTGATTGACATGAAGGATGAAAGTATAGGAAATCTCAATGTCCACCTCACCTCACAGAAAGTTCATCAACTAAGAACTATCCACAGACCAGAACATCCTTGAGAAATATCGAGAGAAATTTGTCAATGTCTCATCTCCCCATTTTGTGGTGTAGTGGCCTCTACAAGGCAAAAATTAAAGGTCTTCTCTCACTAGACCATGTGTGAAATCACTATATAATAAAAAGCCTTGGCTGTTATACAAAAATCCCTTTGGCAAGTCTTCTGACTGCCTGGAAAATTCAATAAAAAGGTCTTCCAAGTTATGTTAGTTTAGTCATCAAAAACAATCTAATGGAGTGCCAAAGCACCAGACAGAAATTAATCTGTCCATGTATAACAGCAACGTGAAGAGGAGGCAGTACACTGCAGCCACTAAGCAGTAAAGCAATTCTTGAGGGATTTTACATGATAATAATACTCACAGAGCTATCTCGTTTCTTTTCTGTGCTTAAAAGCTAATAAGTGCTTCCTGTTAAATGTCACAGTAACCACAGTCTGGGACACATTCTGACACCTTTATGAACTGGGTGTCTATTTACTTTACTGAGAAGTACAAGTAACCTTATATATACTCTGTGTGGTTTAATAGCAGTACCAGTAAGACTGTCTCTTCTTTGCTTCTCTATGAGTCCAAGTTTAATAGGAGAATATCATCATGCATCAGATACATTCTGAGAAATGCATCATTAGGCAATTTTGTCATTGTACCAACATTGTAGTGTGTACTTACACAGACCTAGATGGATAGCCTACTATATACCTGGGTATATGGTATATAGCATTTTGCTCCTAGGTTACAAACACATATAGCATGTTACTGTACTGCATACTGTAGACAATCATAATATAATTAAGCATTTATGCACCTAAATATACAATAAAAATATGGTACAGACGATTTAAAATGGTGTTCCTGTATTTGGCATTTACAATGAATGAAGCTTGCATGACTGGAACTTTCTCTTGGTGAGTCAGTGAGTGAATATGAAGAGCTAGACATTATTGTACACTACTATAGACTTTATGAACACTTTACACTTAAGCTACACAAAAGGCACTAAATCTATTTATTTATTTGGAGACAGAGTCTCGCTCAGTCACCCACAGGCTGGAGTACCGTGGCGCCATCTTGGCTCACTGTAACCTCCACCTCCAGGTTCAAGCAATTGTCCTGCCTCAGCCTCCCAAGTAGCTGAGACTACAGGCACTCACTACCATGCCAGGATAATTTTTTTGTATTTTTAGTAGAGACAAGGTTTCACCGTATTGGCCAGGCTGGTCTTGACTCCTAAGCCTGTGATCCACCCTCCTCAACCTCCCAAAGTGCTGGGATTACAGGTGTGAGTCACCAAGCCTGACCCAGAAATAGTTTCTGAAGGACCTGCCTGAAGATGTTTTACAGCTAACATTTTTTAAATAAATAGATGTACACTAAAACAATAATAAAACATGTATTATAAAAACGTAAACCAGAAACAGTTGTTCATTATCATTATCAAGTGTTTTGTACTCTACACAAATGTGTTAGACTGTTACGTGACTGGCAGTGCAATAGGTTTATTTACAGTAGCATCACTACAAATATCTCAGAAATGCATTGTGCTATGACATCACTAGGTAATAGGAATTTTTCAGCTCCATTAAAATCTTATGGAAACACCATTATATATGTGGTCCACAGTTGACCAAAACAGTGTGCAGCACATGACTGTATTGTTAGATAAATAATACCCTAATATAAGATCAATCTGAAAAATTAATATGTTAACAAGAAGGAAGAATTTAAGAAAGATCACTGGATTTCCTTTCTAAGAGTGAGAGAAAACAGAACAGAGGGAAGGTAGAACTAAAATTATATTTAAAAAGCTAGTGGGAGAGAAAATCAGAAAAAAAAATTAGGTAATTGAAAAATTAGAGACTTTGGGGGCATCAGGATATAATGTTTGCTCCAGGATTTACATATCATGTAGGATTAGAGTTGCAATGATACAGTAGAGACAGGATGGAACTGTTATGAACCTAAAAAGAAGTACTCCTGTGGTCCTTAAACGTTAAACATTTGTGCATTAGTGTCAGATACATTCAAGTGTCAGCACCTAATAGATCACTAATAGTACAAATATTTCAAACTTTCTACCAATATATATCCCAGGTATGCCACAATGAATGATATTATTATTACATATACATATGGAATGCTTGATAATTAGAGTGTTATCAAGTTAATACAAATTTGAAATATTATTTCAATGCCTAGCGTGTACTAGACACCTTTTAAAGCACTTTACAGGTATAATATCATTTTATACCTATAAAACCCTAAGAATTATGTATAATGGTAATCTTTATTTTACAGACAGAAAAGCTGAAATACTGAGCCTTCAGAAAAAATAATTATACATGGCTCACACAAGTGGTAAACATTGGAGTTTTGATTCAAACTCAAGGCATCATGGGTGTAAAACTTAAAAACAACAAAGCAAAGAAAAAAAGTAGAAACAAAATAAAACTCTACCATATTGCAAAGATCCCAGCTATACATTAAGTATGGTTATTGCTACTCTTTAGGAGATTACTGTTTCTCTGGGGAAGCAACACATATTCAAGAAAGACTCATAATACAAGAAAGAAAAAAATGAGTCAGACATAGCTTCTAATGATGTGGTGAAAAAGAACTTGAAGAGGTCCAGTCTGAGTAGAAAATTGGAGCAGATGTACATTTATATTCCATTTCTTAGAAAAAGGGAACAAAGTGTCAGAATAGAATAGTGCTAAGATGTCAAATTTGCTTAACTTTGGTTCTCTAATCACAGAGAAAATACTTTGAATCGGAAGAGCTGCAACAGTATGTGTCTTAACAATACCATTTACTTTATAGAGAACAATGAGATACTTGATAGGCACTCAGATTTTTTTGTCTGAAGGAGTAGATAGGCTCAGTAAAAACTGACTTGCTCTTTCTGCAATATTATATTTGTCATTTTCTTAGCTTTTGAAGATGTACATTCTTCCCGGAAGAGTTAATAGGTGAACTACTGCATATTAAACACCAAGTGGCAAATGTCACTATTAGTATTTAATAATGTTTAAAATCCTAAAATCCACCCAAAAGAGATTCCCTGATGAAGCAGACAGTAAGTTCCAATTTCACCTCTGACTTCTACTACAGCCATGAAAACCTTTTCTTATCTATGAACAGAAAAAGTTTGACAAATTTTAGCTCCCTTTTTTAAAGGTGTGGATGCTTGAGTCTGGGTCCTAAATTGAATGCATTTTTCCTGGCCTCTTACTTTAAAAGAAGTGTTTAGTTGGGTTGTTTATTTAATGGTGAGAACAATTCTGTACAACTTAGCATCCCTGCTGCATCCATTGCAATTGCTTCCTATTTTCCTCCTGAATGAAAGATTTAGCAAATTGGACTTTAGGCTTAATATCCTTCAGGAGACATTTCTTTTTTTTTTTTTTTTTTTTTTTTTTTTTTGCTGGGTAAACTATTTCAGAACTATTTAATACACCATGAACCAACAATGATTAGTATTCATTTTAGTGTTACACATTTCCTGAAAAATAAAATGGTTGCATATGTTTAGTTTGAAATGTTTTACTAGTTGTTTTAACAGCTTTTGAGTAGTGTCACAATATAATTCCATTTAAGAGGATAGAAAATAATAGGCAATGGTGATAAACTGAAGTAGTAGCTCAGAGGAAGTTAACACTTTAAGTGACAAAGTAAACTGGTGAAAACACATACTTAGTAATTATTCCCAAACTGGGGTGGCATCCAACTTTCTTCACTGGTTTTCTTAGAAAGACATTGTTAAGAGGCAACCCCTTGATGATAAACTTTATATTCAATGCCAGAGAATGAAGCTGCCCATTTCTTGTCTGGATAAGAGCAAGCTAGGGCAGGCAAGCCTCTGTGCTCCCAGAAGCATTCAGTGTTTTAATCACAAACCCACTTGGAGGTGTTTCTCGGAATCCCTAACAGTAAATCCTTCATTTTACACTATTGCTGATTTATTTTTCTCTTTCTCTTTCATTCTTTCTTTTGCTCTCCTTTAATATTACCTTTGGTAGTTATTCTAAAAATAGCCAATTAAAGGTGGAGCAAAATGGCTGAAAAGAAGGCTCCACTGATTGCCCCACCCACACAAAGACACCATTTAACAACTATCAACACACACCCGAAAGGAAAACCTTCATAAATAACAAAAATCAAGTGAGCACTCTTAGTACCTGGTTTTAACTGCATATTACTTAAAAAAAAAAAAAAAAAAAGAC
The DNA here is from genome assembly GCF_009761245.1 of Sapajus apella. NCBI lineage: Eukaryota > Metazoa > Chordata > Mammalia > Primates > Cebidae > Sapajus > Sapajus apella. The sequence goes on along the minus strand of NW_022436955.1, from coordinate 7,429,049 downwards.
ACTGAAGAAGTAGAAAAAACAGTCCTGAATCACGAATGCCACACCACCCCCACCCCCAGCAGCCACAGCATGGTGCTCAGATTGTCTCTGTAAACTGGGAAAGGGAGAGCACAGCGATTGTGAGGCATTGAACTCGGTGCTGTCCTGTTAGAGCAGAAAGAACAACTGGAAGAAGCTCAACTGACGCCGACCCACAGAGGGAGCACTGAAACCAGCCATAGCTAGAGGGGAATCTTCGACCCTAGTGTTTAGAACCTGAGCTTCTACAAACCTTGCCACCATGGGCTGAAGGGCTCTGGGTCTCTAAGTAAACTTGAAAAGCAGTCTAGACCATAAGAACTGTAACTCTTAGGTAAGTGTTAGTGCTGAACTAGGCCCAGGACCAATGGACTGGGGAGGTCACACAACCTACTGAAATACACACAGGGGTGGCTTTGGGAACAATCACATCGCCCCTCTTGCAAACCCAGGCTGCACAGCTCATGGCTCCAAAAGAGAATTCCCCTTCATTACATTTGAGGAGAGGAGAGGGAAAACTGGGGAGAGCTTTGTCTTGCATCTTGGATACTGTCTCAGCCACAGTAAGATAGGGTAGCATTCAGAGTTGTGAGGACCGTATTCCAGACCCTAGCTGCTGAATGACATTTTTAGACACACCCTGGGCCAGAAGGAAACCCATTGCTTTGAGGAGAAAGACCCAGTCCTGGCAGCATTCATCATATGCTAACTGAAGAGCCTTTGTACCCTGAATAACTAGCAGTGATACCCAGGTACTACATGGAGGGCCTTGGGTGAGCCCCTGACTTGCTGGGTTCAGGTGAGACTCAGCACATTCCTAGCAGTGCTGTCTATAGGGTGAAACTCCTTTTTCTTGAGAAGAGAGAAACGTAAGGGAACTTTGTCTTGCCCCTTAGGTACCAGCATGGCCACAGGAAGGTACAGCACCAAGTGAAGTCCTTGATTCCAGGACTGGACTCTTACACAGCATTTTCGGACATACCCTGGGCCAGAGAGGAGCCCACTATCCTGAAGTGAGTTCCAGGCCAGGCAGCATTCACCACAAGCTGACTTAAGAGTCCTTGGGTGTTAAGGGAACATCAGTGGTAGTATGGCAGTACTCCCCACGGCCTGTGGTGGCAGTGGCCATGGGATGAGGATCCTCTGCCTTTGGAAATGGGAGGGAAGAGCGGGAAGGACTTCATCTTGTGGTTTGAGTGCCAGCTCAGCCACAGTGTAATAGAACACCAGATATACTTCTAAGGTTTTTGACTCTAATCTCTGATTCCCACACAGCACCTCTTGACTCCTCTGGGGCCTGGGAGAACTCACTGCTGTGAAGGGAAGGACACAAACCTTGTTGACTTTGCCACCAGCTTACTGTAGAGCCTTGAGGCCTTAAATGAACACAGGCAGCAGCTGGGGCATGCTTACAGCAGGCCTTGGTTATCACCCAGTGCTGTGCTGGCTTCAGGTCTGACTTAATCATCACTACAGTAATAGTGATGGTGGCCACATGGGTACTTATGGTGACTTTTGGTGACACAGAACAGAGAGAGAAGCTCCATTCATTTGGGAGAAAGTAAGGAAAAGGAACAAGAGTCTCTGTCTGGCAATCCAAACAATTTTCCTGGATCTTGTCCAATATAATCAAGACAGTACCTCAATGAGTCTGCAAGAACCACAGCATTACTGGGCTTGGGTGCCCCCTAAAGCAGATACAACTTATATAACAATACCCAATTCCTTTATAATATCTGGAAAGCTTTCCCAAGAAGAGTGAGTACAAATAAGCCCAGTCAGTCAGACCGCAAAGACTACAGTTAATACCTAACTCTTCAATGCCCAGACACCAAAGAACATCTACAATCATCAACACCATCCAGGGAAACATGACCTCATCAAATGAACTGAATAAGCCACCAGGGAGAAACAGAAATATGCAACCATTCAGACAAAGAATTCAAAATAGCTGTGTTGAAGAAACAACAAAACTTAAGGTAACACAGAGAGGGAATTCACAATGCTATCAGATAAATGTAACAAAGACATTAAAATAATTAAAAATAATCAAGCAGAATTTCTGAAGCTGAAAAATGCAATTGGAATACTGAAGGATGCGTCAGAGTCTTTTAATAGCAGAACTGATCAAGCAGGAGAAATAATTAGTGAGCTTGAAGACAGGCTATTTGAAACTACACAGTCAGAGGAGATAAAAAGGAATAAAAAACAATGAAGCATGCCTACAAAATCTAGAAAATAGCCTCAAAAGAGCAAACCTACAAATTATTGGCTTTAAGGAGGAAGTAGACAAAGAGATAGGGATAAAAAGTTTGTTCAATGGGATAATCACAGAAAACTTTCCAAACTTAGAGAAAGATATTAATATCCAAGTACAGGAAAGTTATAGAACACCAAGTATATTTAACCCAAAGTAAGACTATCTCAAGGTATTTAGTAATCAAACTCCCAATGATCAAGAATAAACAAAGGATCCTAAAAGCAGCAAAAGAAAAGGAACAGATGCAATTAAGCTCCAATATGTCTGGCAGCAGATTTTTCAGTGGAAATCTTACAGGTCAAAAGACAGTGGCATAATGACATATTCAAAGTGATGAATAAAAAAAAAAAAAAACTTTTACCCTAGAATAGTATATCTGGCAAAAAATATCCTTCAAGCATAAAGGAGAAATAAAGACCTTCCCAGACAAACAAAAATTGAAGGATTTCAACAGCATCAGCCCTGTTCTACAAGAAATGCTAAGTAAAGGGAGCTCTTCAGTCTGAAAGAAAAGGATGTTAATGAGCAAGAAGAAAACGTCTGAAGGTGCAAACTTCACTGATAGTAGTAAGCACACAAAAGACACAGATCATATAACACTATAATTAGGGTATGTACACTTCTCCTGTCTTTAGTAGAAAAAGTGAATGATGAACCAATAAAACATGACTCATTAAGTGAAATAAGCCAGGCACAGAAAGACGAACACCACATATTCTAGCTTATTTGTGGGATCTAAACATGAAATCAATTGAACTAATGGACATAGAGAGTAGAAGGATGGTTAGCAGAGGCTAGGAAGGGTAGTGGTGGGGGTTGGGGTGAGGTAAGTGGGGATGGTTTATGGGCCCCAAAAAATAGTTAGAATGAATGAGACCTAAGATTTGTAGCACAATGGGGTGACTATAGTCAATAATAACTTAATTGTACATTTAAAAATAAAGAGTGTAAATGGGCTATTTGTAACACAGAGGATAAATGCTTGAGGAGACAGACACTCTGTATACTCCATGATGTAATTATTTCACTTTATATGTCTGTATCAAACACTTCATATACCCCATAAATATATAGACCTACTATGTACCCACAAAATACAAAATACACAATTTTTTATTTAATGTATAAAAATAATTAATATGAGAGTTTGGACATATGCAAACACTCATGCCATTGTTACAGTCAAAGTAATACACATATCCAGCACCTCTAAGTTTCCTTGTGTGTCTTTTCTTTCTTGTTTTTCCTAAGTAACTAAGTTTTAAGGTGAATTTTGCTCAGCAGTAAGTTATTGATACACCCTCCAATAAAGCTATTTCCAAATTTCTACCATAGTTCAATTTATATGCCTGCCACTTGCAACCACACAGTCCTGACTTGAATATCTTTATTTATCCAAATACTAGCTATATTATGTTGGGCAAGTGACTGTTAAGTTTTCTCACCTGCAACAAGGATAGCAATGTTACTGCATCATGGGGAAGATATGAGGATTGAAATAATGCATTTGAGGTCCTCATGGAAAGAATAAATTTAACAAATATTATACTTGTTATACATTAATCTTTATCATATACTTAGAAGATGATAGGGAATCTGGTACAGAACAAGTGGCTTTACTGAATGAATTAATAGAAGTCATTGGTTGATATATTTAGACTAAGATTTTTTTTAGGAAGACATGATTATGATCTATAAAGAGTATTCACATACATACAAATACACAAAACTATGAATATAGTGTAACTACATGTTCTTAAAAATATTTAAAATTAGGCAATGCCTGAAGTTTGCATACTTAGTATTTGTTTATCTACTTGAAGTCTCTACTATAATCTGTTAATAAACAACATAGGACATCACATTTATTTTGTCATAATGTAGAAATAGATTTGATATATTCTAGTGACTTTAGCTAATTGTTTTGTTCTGTCATATTAATTCAAGCATTTAAAATGTTATCAATAGGAATGAAATAATCAAGTAGAAATTGAAGTGAGCACAGAATATCTTTCTGAAAAGACTATTTAATCGGTCATTACAGTTAGATACACAGAGTGATATGTCCTTCTGATTTTAAGGACCTAGACAGATTTACCCCTTATAATCCAAGTATGGAAAAATGATATCGATTTATTTAATTTTATCTGATGTTTAATTGATACATCATAGATGTACAAAATTTGGGGATACATGTGATAATTTAATACAGTCATATAATTTGTAAAGATCAGATCAGTATGCTTGGGATATCCATAACCTTAACTATGTTTCTTTTTTCTTTATGCTGCAAAGAAAGTCAAATTATTCTTTTCTAGTTATTTTGAAATGTGCAATAGATTATTGTAAACTATGCCCACCCTACTATCTATCAACCACTAGACCCTATTTCTTTTCTCAAACTGTATTTTTGCACCCATTAATCAATATCTTTTCATTCTGTCTCCTCCCCTACCCTTCCCATTCTCTGGTAACCACAAACCTCCTCTCTATTGTCATATGATCCACTTTTTCGCTCCCATATGTGAGAATATGTGATATTTGTTCTTCTCTGCTCGGCTAATTCCACTTAACAGAGTGACCTTCAGTTCCATCTATGTTGTTTTTCTATGGCGGAAAGTATTCAATTGTGTGTATATACAGCATTTTTCCTTAATCCAATTACCCATTGATGGATAGTTAGGTTGATTTTATATTTTGGATACTGTGAATAGTCCTGCAATAAACGTGAGAGTGAAGATATCTCTTTAATATATTGATTTTCTTTTTTTTTTTTTTTTGGATATATACCCAATAGTGGAATTATGAAACCATATGGTAGAACTATTTTTAGTATTTTGAAGGACATCCATACAGTTTTCTATAGTGGTTGTACTAATTTACATTCCCTTTTCTCCACATCCTCATCAGTATCTGTTACTTTCTTTTCTTTTTTTTTTAATAAAAGCCATTTTACCTGGGGTAGGATGATATCTTATTATGGTTGTGATTTGCATTTCCTTAATAATTAGTGTCGTTGAATATTTTTTATATACCAGTTGGCAATCTGTATGTCTTCTTTAGAAATTCAGATCTTCTGCCCATTTTTAAATTGGATTGTTTGCTTTTTTTATGTTACTGAGTTGTTTAAGCTCTTTATATATTCTGGTTAATAATTCCTTGTCAGAGACCAGGCGCGGTGGCTATCACCTGTAATCCCAGAACTTTGGGAGGCTTAGGAGGGTGGAGCACCTGAGGTCAGGAGTTCAGGCCAACCTGACGAATATGGCAAAAACCTATCTCTACTAAAAATACAAAAATTAGCTGGGCATGGTGGCAGGTGCCTGTAATCCCAGCTACTCAGGAGGCTAAGGCAGGAGAATAGCTTGAACTTGTGAGACAGAGGTTGCAGTGAGCTGAGTTCTTGCCATTGTGCTCCAGCCTGGGTGACAGAGTGAGACTCCAGCTCAAAAAATAATAATAAATAATAATTTCTTGTCAGAAGGATAATTTCACAACTTTCTTTTAAAATAAGAAACTATTTTTACCAACTGAAGTTCTATAGCCTAATTGGAGGATAGTTTGGGAAAATCTAAAGTCATAGAGTTGAATCAAATGTGACTGCCTATGACTTATGTCATATGCACATATCTTTTCATTTGGCTTTAGGTTTTAAATATTTTAGAAAAATAAGACTAATGTCTTTTGACAAAGCAATTACTTTGCTAGAAATCCAAATGCATAAATAATGTAAAATATGGAAAAGCTTTATACAAAATATTAATATTATTATCCATGGTATTAAAAATAAAGAGGAAAATAAGCCAAGTGGTCAAAATATAAATTACTGGCTAGAAAAAATAAGGTATATATATTTGTATATTTTAGTGCATATTGATAATATTGATGTAAATGTATATGTAATAAAACAAGAAATTATTTTAGAAGTTAAGGATACAAGCTAATGGATAGTATATTGACAAATATAACATAAAACTCAACAGACAAAGAGATACATATTTACACAGGAAAAATATTTTTGAAAAAAGCCACATGCCACAGTAAAATCACAAATAATTTATTTAATCCCACTGTATGGTTTCCCTCATCTATAAAAGGAATATATCAGTTTCACCTACTTTGCAAAGTTAGTACAAGGATTAAAAATAATTTACCTGAAATGCCAAGACCATAATAAATAATTGATTATTATTTTTGTTGTTTCTATTGCTGAAAATTAGCTGGAGTAATTGGTGTTGATTTCTTTCCTCTCTTTTTATCAACTGTATACTAATTACTTTTACAGTGGAAAGTTTCTATGTACAAAGAAAGAGACTAGAACTCAGGCCTTGATAATGCCTCTTGTTTTGATGCCAAGTCAGGTTTCCAGGACTAGAGATGCCATTCTTCATATGCCAGATGTTCAATTACATTCTCAATTACATGTCTGTACTTTTTCTTTCCTAGAAGTAGAGCCTAAATTTCTGACAGGGACACAAACCTTATGGACTGCAGAAAGTACTTGAGAACAAAATAGTTACACATTCTTACTTCCATCAAACTGAATTTTTCAAAAGTAATGCCAATTACATCAATTCATCTTCCAAATGCATAGCTACATAAATGTAAATATCATAGCATGAAATATCAAAACTATCCATATAAGCAGTGCTTCATGGGCAGGAAGGAGCATCAGGGACACTTTCCTTTCACCTTCCTGCTACATTTTTTCCCCTGTTGCACTGTTGAAGTTAATTACAATTACTATTTGAAACATTTTTATATGTACAATTATTTCCAAAGTTCCAGATGTAAATGAGGAAAGAGCTCAACCTCAAAAATAAAAAAGCCCAGTACATTACTACCTTGTGACATCTGCATCAGAATGGCTACAACGGAATTCCATAAAGGGGACAACTCTTAAATGTATTAGAAAAACCACAAAATCTGAAATGCTAGTCCCTGAGCAAAGGAATGCTATTTAAAATTTGTATATGCAAACAATACAATATACTTTATAACATTTATAATCTTAAACTTGGACTTTCTTGGTGATTCAGTTCAGTTACCATAGCAATGTTCATGCATTTCATGTGTTCTTTGCATTGTATGTCATTGTTAAACAATTGCATTCTGTACATGCATGTAAGAATAATTTGGATTTAAACTATAATAATTAGTATTATATGATATACTTTTCAAAGCACCTTTCAAATATCAAACACTTTTATGTTCCTTGACTTTATGTTCATTGATAGTAAAATCTCTGAAATCCTGTGATATATAAACCATAGATAGAATAATCTGATTTCACAGATAAGGAAACTGAGACTTAGCATAAGCTATAAAACATGTTGATGTTCTTACGGAAAATGAATGCAAAAGCTGGAAACGAGCCATATTAGCATTCTCCAGAGAGCTAGAAAAAATGGGAACAGATGTTTCTCCAGAGAAACAGAACCTATATGTATATATATACATAGTTGTGTGTGTGTGTGCATGTGTGTGTGTGGAGACAGAGAGAGACTTCTTATGAGAAACTGGTTTATAAGACTATGGAGGCTGAGGAGTTCAAGATCTGCAGTAGGCAAACTGGTAACCAAAGAGGTAAGACTGACAAGTTCTGCAAACTTGTAATCAAAGAGGTAAGACTGTCAAGTTCTTTTTTGAGGCTAAGCGCAAAGTCACAAGACTGATGTCTCAGCTGAAAGACAATTAAGGGAAGAAAATTAATACTTACCCAGCCTTTTATTCCATTTAGGCTTTCAATGGATTGGATGAGGTTCACCTACATCAGGGAGGTCAATCTGCTTTATTCAGTTTACTGATTTAAATGTTAATATTATCCAGAAACGTGTTCTGAGACATATCCAGGAATAATGTTTAACCACATATATGAGTACTCCATGATGCAGTCAAAGTAATATATAAAAATAACCATCACAGGAACCTAGATATCTAGGTATTCAGTGGAAAACTTAGGGTAGTCAATCAATAATTTTTGATTAGTATGTATAAATTCTATAGTTCCAAATACAAAGAAAAGCTTATGGATGACTTCATATTTGCAAATTTATTACCAGAAGAATAGATTCTCTTAGGTGGCTGAGTCACAGGAAGTCTAAATCAATGAATCCTCACCAGCAGCCCTTGCCTGACAGTCATTTTCACTGAGGTGTAGAGCTGAAGACTGCTCATTTAACCTGGCCATATGTCTTCTGGTTCCATGCATTTGACCATATGGGAAATACACAGCAGACTGGATAATCAGCCAAAAATCTTGGAAGAGTTTCATTAAAAATTGAGCTCTAACAGTCAACATTATAGATTTGCTGCCTGTTTAAATCTTTGTGATAATACACATTTGTATAATTTGCTCCTAATGTTTATTCATGGAGCATTTAGTCAACAATATTTATTGAATATTTTCTTGGTGAATTTATAGTGGAGGGTGATGCTAGTATCAGAGGACAAAATATTATCTGTGCCCCCTGGGAAAGTTAAGTGTATTAAGATGTTTTCCTTTAATAAAATACAATTGCCTGAATAGAGATATGGTCTGCCTGGTGCCTGATAAGATTCCCTAAGGAAAACTCAGTTTACTCACTTCAGTGTTGTTTCTGGTGCTAATTAGATAAAAACTAGAAGCTGGGTATTCTTGGTACCTTCTAAATTTAGACATATACTTGCTGACAGGCTATTCATAAGTAATACCACATGAGCTCCAGTTTTATATGAAGGGCATTGTGTTATTTTGAGTAATATATTTTTCATGTACCCACATAGCCCTAATATAAATCATATCAGAGTGTTCAGTGGAGGTGAAATTAGAGAAACTTAAAGGGATCATTTTTAAATAGGTATTTTTTGTGGTTGGAAAAGTAATGCCTATTAATTAGTGAGCATTAGAGAACCCAGAAATAAAAATAAAAGGAAATACCAAGATTGGACTACCTAAATATAACCATTAACAGCTGTAGTTATTAAAATATGCTTTTAGTTTCTACACATGACATATAAGATATCTAATATTTATGAAATGCTCTTCTGCTACAATTTCTGTTCACAAAAATTTACATGCATTATCTCATTCCATCTTTTGGACTAGCTATTTTTACTATTTCTACCTTATAAGTAATAAAAACAAAGCAGAAACAGATAAAATACTAGTTAGTCATATCTGGTTAAGTGAATAACATTTTTTTGCAGGTGAATCCAAAATGCGTGCCCTTAATTATTATATTCTAATGAATATTTATACTCACAAATTTATTCACATTCATAGTTGGATATTTTCATAGAAAGCAAGAGCACTGTATAAATTCTGTCTGTAATATGCTTTTTAACACAATCATTATAAAAACAGTTTGTTATTTATGTGCTATGTATGTTTTCAGAGTAATTGTTTTAAAGGATAAACTAGAGCCTTTTGTAACACACATGGTACTTGGATTTAAATTCTTAAATTTTTTACTTTGATTTTTATGAAGTATATTGCCTCAAAAAATACTTATATCCTTTTCATTCTTTTAGAGAGTGAGTAATCCTTGGGAATACCTACTAAACCATGCTGAGTCCTAATGAATTAGAACAGAAAGCACCTTTTGGGGAATGTGAGGATTCATGATATCCCAGATATAGGTTAACTCTTTAGGGCTAGTGTTGTCCACATACTGATGCATTTGCTCCTGTTTTGAGCATTGACACATATAGAAAGAAAGAGTATAAATTGTCGTTTGTCCATGTAACACTGGGAGAGAAGTGATAGAAGGTTCAAATAACCTCTTAGTCCATGCTGTTTTCTTTTTAGTTGACATATAATAATTATACATGTTTATGGAATACGCAGTTATATTTTGATATATGTAATGATCAAATTAGGTTAATTAGCAGGTCCATCACCTCAAACATTTATTATTTCTTTGTTCTGGGAACATTCAAAATCTTTCAGCCTTATGAAAATATACAATAAATTGTTAACTGTATTCACTCTACAGTACTATAGAACAATAGAACTTATTTCTCCTATGTATCTTTTATCCAACCTCCTTCTCTATCCTCCTCCTCTCTAACCTTTCCAGGCTCAGAAAAACATGATTCTACTCTTTACTTCAATGAATTCAATTTATTTCAGCTCCCACATATGAGTGAGAACATGTGGTATTTATCTTTCTGTGCCTGACTTATTTCATTTAACATAATGCCCTCCAGGCTCATCTATGTTTCTCTGAACGATAATGAGGCAGGAGATCAGCAGGACTTACTTTCTGGTCACAACTCTGCTAACCAAAATAGAATCTTGTCCAGAGAGGAAAAAGTGAAGAAACCACAGAAACCAGTAGATGGCTATAAAAGTAATTCTCAGCTGCCCTCCCTGCTCATTATCATAAGACACTCCCACGAGCATCATGGTGATTTACAAATGCCATGGCAAAAATTCAAAAGTTACCACCCATTTTCATGGCAATAACCTAGAAGTTACTGCCCCTTTTCTAGACCATTCTAAACAACCAACCCCCAATATGCATTGACCATTCCTCAGTTTGCATATACATTAAAGTGGGTTTACATGAGTATTAATACAGTTGCCAACAACCCATATGTTGTTGACTCTGAGCACATTGCCTGTGATTTAGCCCTGTTCCGCATGGAGCAGCTCTGGTTCATTTAAAGATTCCTATTCAATAACACTGGCTTACCCTTGAATTCTATCCTGGGAAAAGCTGCGGATCCCCACAGGCTAAGCCCCAATTTGCAAAGTCACGTGTCCTACATCATTTGGGACCATGAAAAGACAAAGAAAGCAAGTGATTGGCAGTGACTGATGAAGTTGTGAGACACAGCAGAGATGGCAGTTATTGTGTGGTGAGATGGCAAGCCAATGCTGATCACTGAGACTGCAATGAATGCTGACCAGACAAGATGTGGTGATGTGGCAGTTGATCGGATGGCAAGATAGTGATAGGCAGTGATTGGTGAGAAACAATGAGATGGTGATCAATGCTCTAGAGCTGTAACACTAACCAAAGACGCTTTTAAGGGGCATCATCTTTCCTGTTAGGCCGTGGAGCTGAGCAGATGAGCAAGTGGCCCTAGTGCTACTGCCTCATATGGGGCCCACTGCTCCATCCATTAGGAGGAAGCTATAAAAGCAACAATAATACCTCAGATCTCTATGAGTCAAACCCTAAATGTGACCTCTACGTTTTAGAACAAAAGGGACAGGATGAAAGAGGTGAAAAAAAAGAACAAAAAGAAATAGCCAAAAAGCACAACTGTTAACAGTTGCTTTATGTGCCCACCACATAAAAATTGCCCATCCTGAGAAAGTGTTGTGTGATCAGCATCTAGGATACACAGACAAGAGCCCCTGATTTTCTGGCCCCAGGGACAGAATCGGTGTGGCTACTATAAGAAAAGATGCTACTGGCCAGGTGTGGTGGCTCACGCTTGTAATCCAATCACTTGGGGAAGCCAAGGTAGGCAGATCACCTGAAATCAGGAGTTGAAGACCAGCCTGGCCAACATAGCAAAATGCTGTCTCTAATAAAATACAAAAAAAAAAAAAAGAAATTAGCCGGGTGTGGTGTTACATGTCTGTAATCCCATCTACTCGAGAGGCTGAAGCAGGAGAATGGCTTGAACCTGGAAGGGGCAGGTTGCAGTAAGCCCAGACCATGCCATTGCACTCCAACCTGGGTGACAGAGAGACTCTGTCTTTAAAAAAAAGATAATAATAAAATAAAAAGTGCTATAGACAATAATAATGTCCTAACCATCTCTCTAGTGAGAAAGAAAAAAAATACACTCCTCCTTCCACTGGGCATGGTGGCTGGCATCTGTAATCCCAGCTACTTCGGAGGCTGAGGCAGGAGAATTGCTTGAACCCAGGATGTGGAGGTTGCAGTGAGCTGAGATTGCACCACTGCACTCCAGCCTGGGTGACAAGAGTGAAACTCTGTCTCAAAAATAAACAAAAACATAATTTTGTTTAAAAAGAATATTGTGTGATAAATTATTGTCCTAGGGTAAAAGAACCAGTTACGTAAGCAAGAGGTAATATAGGACAAGTAAGAGAGTGAAAGCATATTGTAGATGGTCTGTGTAAGTCACAACAGGGTTCATGAAGGGGGATTTATGAAATTTTGTGTGTGATTAGGCTAGCTGTAATAAAAAGAAAATTTTTACAATAGACTTCCTTAAAAATGGTCTTCATGTCAAAACCAAACTTTCTTAAGGGACTGGTTAACCAGCTTACAGAAAATAAAGCTTGTAATGCTATGGCCAGTTTCTTTTCGTACACCTCACATTTTTATCTCAGATTCAACTGTTGTCGTGTCTTGCTTTCAGCCCTTGCTTCCTTTAGAAAGGCCTGGGGTAATGGCTCTCACCTTTAGCTTTTTTTGTCAGGTTTTTAAACTTTTTCTTCTCCTGTTCTGACTGTTATTTTGGCCTGATGATAAAATATTTAATCTTAGTGGTCTATAAAAGCAATCTTTCTCCAAGTATAATTTGATTCTATACTCTTCATTGTTTTAAGTGTAACCTTATTTTTGGGTTTCAGTTTTTGATTCTTATATTTCTTGAAATGATTTTAAATTTTAATGAGTGCCTGGTCTCCTCCATTCCTGTCTGGCCTAGAATGTTTAATTGTCTATAAATCTTTTGACTCTGTGTGCCTTGGCCAAAGGAATTCACAAAGAAACCTGAGAAACTTAGGCCATGACAGGAGACTTCACTATGTACCCTCCTGATATTTAGGACAGTTTCATGATGCCTTTGAAGAGTAAGGAAGTATTGCCCTTCTTCCCAAAGGGGAAAAACAAATACCCTCTTGTTAAACCAAAAGATTTAGTCATACTAAACATTTTAACAAATAATAAAAATAAAAGATGCTCTGATGATAAATTACAAACAAAATAAAAAGTCCTTTCATTATCAGATATTAGTAAGTACCCCTATTGCTATTAAACTTCAGGAGGTCACTACTTGGGTACATCTGTCTATGATTAAAACTGTTTCTTATGAGTCTCTGCAGGCAGAAAAGGTGAACTCCATAACCTACTCTTAATAACCCTAGAAAACTTAAGGCTAATTTTTTTTCAAGCATATAAATAAATAATATGGCATAGAAGCATTAATTTTTCTCTGGTTTCAAATTGTAATTTTCTTCTTCAGACTCCTAGCAAATTTATGTCTTCTGGACTTCACATAAAGATGATGCTGCCACAAGGTTTTGACCCAGAAAATAAAAACATCCTGCCATTGGGTCCCTTTGATCAGGTATCCAGAGAAAGTTTTCTCTTCCAATGCTAGCCAGGGACTATACCCATAAAATCAGTGAGAAGCAGTTATAGAAGATGGACGTCTGCCCTGCTGCAGTCCCATTAATATTAAAGAGGAGTATTTAATCTCTGAGGGGGCAACAGAACTTATTTTCTGGTCACAACCCTGCTGACCAAAAGCTCTTGGTCAGACAGAATAAAGAAAACAGCTGGAAGCAGTGAATGGAAATGAAAATGATCCCTACCTGCCCTCATTTCTCATTAGCATAAGACATTCCCACCAGTTCTAAGACAGTTTACAAATGTCATGGCAGTTAACCGGAAGTTATCACCTCTTTCCATGTCAATGACTTGGAAGTTATGGCCTCTTTTCAAGAAAAATCTGAATAATCCACCCTTAATTCGCATGTAATTGAACCAGGGTTTATGTAAGTATAAATATAGTTGCCAAGAACCCATACCTTGCTGACTCCAGATACACTGCCTCTTAGCCCCGCTCCACATTGGACAGCTATAGTTCAATACAAGATTGCTTTTTAACAACACCAGTGTGCCCTTGAATTATTTCCCAGGAGAAGCTTAAAACCCTCACAGGTTAACCCCCAATTTGGGAGACTTACATGTCCTGCGTCAACAGTATTTCATTTTTTAAAGATTGAATAGTGTTTCATTATGTATGTGTGTATATCACATTGTTGTCATTTGTTCATTTGTTGTTGGATAGTTAGATTGATTCTGTATCTTGGTTACTGATACTTCTTTTCCAAAGGAAAGAAAATCAATATATTGAAGAGATACCCAAACCTCTATGTTTATTACAACATTGCACAACATAGTCAAATGTTTTTAAATCAGTGCTGAGGATTCTAGAGACAATCCTGGATTTCTACATGTTCAGGTAGGAATAACACAGTCAACCAAATAACTGTCTTCAAACGTACAAAATGATCATATGCAAAAAAGATGGAGAAACATAGTGAAAGAGCTCAGAGATGAAAACAAGTTCTTCAGGGGATCTGAATAGCAGACCTCAAGAAGGGGTGACATTTAAATCTAGAATGGAAAGAAGACTCTTTAGCAGAGCTGTACTGTATGATACTAGTGACAAAGAAGCTTTTTCATTATTACAAATGCTTGTGCTTGTGGGGATAAGAAAATCTATTATCACTGAGACACGGGCAAGCACAGTATGTCTATAGATGTATGACCAGATCATTCTCAAGTTTATTTGCTGTTAGCAATATTTGGGAATATTACTATAAAGTATGTATTTCATTTCATAAAATATAACCTTGAATCATACACATCCTTAGCAAATTTTAATAGTTTATCACAACCTCTGCATGCATTGTCCGGCAAATTAACACATAGCTGTATACACAGAAATATAATTTAAATAATGATTGAAAAAAAAATGAAAACCTGACAACCACAAATCCCATTTAATTTATTTAATCAAAGAAACTATTATATCTGATCAATTGATGAAAACTGTCAGAGTTAGATATTTCAAAACAACATAATTTGGCCAGTGGTTTATGGAGTAATGAGAAAACGTAATTTGTGCTTTACAATTTAGCAAATGATATAGCAATATTGAGAGAACTATTAGCATATACTGCAGATAAAACTGTGGATTGAGCAGTTATATAACTAGCTAGATGCATTCTATTTACTAAGAGCAGTGAGTCTTGTTAACTTCAGTTCTATGATAGATTTAAGTATATATTATCAGTAGGCTGGAGTAGAGTTGGAGTAATTATCTGAACTGTAGAATCTTACTCTTTACTTTTTGGATTTAGCAACCTTTCCTCTTCTTTCTCCTGGCCACAAAATTTATGTGTGAGGGAGACTTTAATATTAAAGTTTCTCTTTTTAGAGAAATTTTCTAAAAACTTTCTTGACACTACAACATTTAGTTTCTGCATCCCAGATCTACTTATTTGTCCAGAAAATTAGGTTGAGGCTCTTTTCACATGTCTCAATTCCATTCGTTTCTATAACCAATGCCATCTCTGCAATGCGATAGAATTAAGAGAGGTTTCCCAGTGAATAAGCATGAGCTTACCACAGGCATCAGAGCAACATCTGCATTCACAAACATCCTTGGCTAGTCATTCAGTGAATTTCATAAATTATCTGGCTTATGTGTAAAGCAGTGTCCATGCTGGACTTTCTCTGACTACCCAGCTAGCGCCTAGCTTTGTATCATAAGTCAAATAAGAGAAGGTAGAAAGCTTCTCCTTCCACAAAACTGTAATGGGGCAGATATCGATAATTAAGTATTTCTCATGAAATATAGGATTAATACCACTTGAGGGAAAGTTGTAAGGACTGGATACAAATCTGAGAAGTTCCTTTATTTCTTTTTGCTATGATTTATTGAATGAATATTATGTGCTAGACACTGCTACATGCTGGAGACACAAAAGTGAGCACTCATTGAGTACCTGGTCTTGGAACTTGCAGACGAATAGATGGATATAGTTTACTATATATTCACCTTGAGAAATATAGGCTACAAGTTTTACAAATGTTTAAAGGAAATAAATGTTGTTGTAAGAGTACATAATGAATTCTTTGTCCTCATAAAAGGTTTCCATGAAGACTTCTTAGAGCAAGTAACATTTCTGGTGAGAAGAATGAGTATAAACTAATGTAGTGATGGTTGAGTACAACCATAAGACAGAGAAGATACATCATATTCAGTGACCATGCTGGGAGTGAGGGAAAAGGGCAATTCAAAAAATTTGAAGTTTGAGTGACAGGGAAACTTAATAGTTCAGGTCAGCATGGTGGGAGACATTGTTGGATGGGAGACTGGTGGAAAGAAAACATAGTAACTATTTGCTATCTCCCATGTGTGGCCATTGAATAGTTCCTCTATAACAGTGGCTGCCTTTTTGTTGAGTCCTTGCTAAGTACTTGGAACATAATGTTCTTTTTCTGATTCCACCACACATTCTGTCTTGCTGCAATCTGTCTTTTTTTTATTTCTGCACCATTTCTTAACCTCTGTGAATTTCAGTTCTCTCACCTACATTCAGAATTCCTGGTCATACCCAACATACCTAATATATTCTCTAACTTATATCTAATATACTTATGGAACAACTACGAGCCAGATACTTTCAAATACCATATCTCATTCCAACTCTATGTCACTCTTCCTTAATGTAGGCATTATCTCTACAATTTATAGAAGCAGAGCTAAGACTTTCTTAACTGTATTAGACAGGTGGAGCTATAAGCTGTATATAACCATGAACTTTCTATTGCATTACCTGTAAATACAAAACAGCTCTATGAATGTTTTTGAGGAGGCACTATATAAATTACAAAAGTCTAATCATGTACACATAGCAATAAATATATGTACTAGATAAATTAGTATATATTTAGTGCATATGAGGATTATTCAATATATTTATTTAGATATTTATATTTCACACATAAGAAACTTCAAAAGTTTTGAGAATTTCAACCACTTATTTCTTATTTGATCTTAAACAACTAAATTATGTGCCTATATGTATTCCTTTCAAAGAATTTTGAATTTAAATGTGTTGCCATGAAATTACATATACAATGATATATGAAAACCATTATAACTGAGCACATTATAAACTAATCTAGTGCAATATACATGCATTAGTCTGTTCTCACACTGCTATGAAGAAATACCCAAGACTGGGTAATTTATAAATGACAGAAGTTTAATTGACTCTCCTGGGGAAACCTCAGTAAACTTACAATCATGGTGGAAGTCACCTCTTCACTGGGTGACAGGAGAGAAAATGAATTCCAACAGGGAAAATGCCAGAAGTTTATAAAACCATCAGATCTCAGGAGAACTCACTATCATGAGAACAGCATGGGAGAAACTGTCCTCATGATTTAATTACCTCCGCTTGATCCCACCCTCGACAAGTGGAGATTATGGGGATTATAATTCAAGTTGAGATTTTGGGTGGGGACACAACCAAACCATATCAACACAGCTCGCCCTCCCCAAGTGGAGATGTAGTGTTTCCTCCTTGCTAGGGAGGGAATAGGTTGTAGCACCATGTAGATCAGTGCTCTACCCTTGGCTCTGCCACCAGTTATGTGACCCTGGGTGAGTTATTTCCCCAA
This sequence comes from Sapajus apella, assembly GCF_009761245.1. Classification (NCBI taxonomy): domain Eukaryota; kingdom Metazoa; phylum Chordata; class Mammalia; order Primates; family Cebidae; genus Sapajus; species Sapajus apella. The sequence goes on along the minus strand of NW_022436955.1, from coordinate 7,411,373 downwards.
TCCAAGACTCAATGATTTGTTAAACTTGTAAACTTAAAAACAATTAGACTATTTTTGGTTTATGAATAATATATGAGGTTAACCCATAACAGTGTCTTCTTCTAACAGAGTCTTTAAGAAAATTAGCAAACAAGATTATTGTACAATATTGAGTTGGGTCTATTATCAAGGTTACTTTTCTCCCAATAGGAAACCCATGTATATAATCAAATCACATCTCTGGCTTATCAGAAAACCTATGAACTGAAAAAAAAAAAAAAAAAAAAAAGGAAAACCCTTTGTTAATCTTAAAAAAGAAGAAATGAGCCTACTTTCCTTCAAGCCAAATTCTAGCTGAACATTTTTCTTTACTACATGGCTTATTGACTGAATGTACATTGTATACATTGCATCTTGTTTGGTACTTCTTTCTGTAACCAGCACAGACAGTGTTCTCCATGATATTTTAATATAGCAGATGGGTAGGATTTTTCTCTAATGCCCAAAGAAACTACAGCCTGAAGATCACCACATGCACATTTGTTCCTAACATTTGTTTTGGTTTTGTAACTTTGTTTTAAATCCTTTTCTTATAAATGAATATTAGGAAGTCTATATTCTAACCCTTGTCCTGCTTTTGTTGTTGTTGTGTTTTGCTGTTTGTCTGAAGGCAACTGATTCCCTCTTTATGTATTATAATTTTCATCAGTACTATATGCAGTTTGGATTACTTTGGGATGGTAGATTGATATTATCTGCCTGGCATTGTAAAGGAAGCATAAGCTGTAGTAATAGAAAATAACTATGAAGCAAAGTACCTGAAAATGGATTAGTTACGTCTTCTGTGAGAAGAAGAAAAGGGACACAGGAAGAGATACATTCTGCATTTTTTACATCCTCCAGTAGCTGTTTTTAAGAACTCTCCCTGCATAGACATTTTATGATTAGGTTAATCTGTGAAGAAAATTAGCACTTTGTTACATATCCAAGGGCTTTTAGTTGAAATAATGTGTTTTTAATAATATTTGCAACTTCATGTGTCCTAGATGCATAGAAGTCAGCTCTTTGCATCATGATTTTTCTTCTCTTTTTCTGTCTCTACCTAAATTCATTTTGCTTATTTCCAAAAATAAACAAACAAGATAAAGAATGTCTGTAAATCTGTGCTGAGAACATCAAGCTATTTAAGACATAAACAAGTGTGAAAAAACGATGAAAAATTTTACCCAGAATCGAGATTAATAAAAATATTAATCTTCTATACATATACAAACAATATAATAACACTTTTCTCTCTTACTGCTGCTGAACATTGCTGATAACAAATCCATGAAGTGGATATTATCCTTATTTTGCTGATAGAGAAACTATATCCAGGAGGGTTAAAATAACTTCTCATGGCCATATAACTAGTAAGAGATAAAGGTGACACTAGTCTACATTTTAACTATCAGCTCAGGATTTCATAGCTTCTTAGCTCACTTACTTTCAAATTAAGATACCACTCTCTGATATTTAAAAATATCTCTATGTGAAACCTTTGAATATATCTCCTTGGACAGCTTCCACTGACATCATCAAAGTCTACGTAAAATTTTAAAAAATACATAAATACATGCCAGTGTCTTTGAAAATCCTAACATAGCATTTTGTAAAGCCATGCCAAATAGGAGGATCGTAGGCCCCATAGGCATCCTGAAATTGTCCAATGTTCCGTGTATGTTAGTAAGACGAAATAATCTCACTCATGATTGGGTATTTTCTCTCTGAAAAATCCTATGGCTATGTGCATAAATGTATTTCAACTCTCTCTCTCTCTCTCGTGTGTGTGTGTGTGTGTGTGTGTTTGTGTGTGTGTGCGCACGCATGCACATGTGCAATTTACAGAAGAATTTTGGGGCTTGGGGAATCCTTTTATAGAACCAGGACACCTTTTGCCTTTAGATCCTTCATCTCCAATGATAGTCCTTTTGAAAATAACACTAATCTAAGTCCAATATCTATCACTGAGCCTTCACATAATGAAAAAACTAAGAGCATCAGCGTTGAGAAGGAAGAGTAAATATCAAAGATACCATATGAGGTGCTTGATATACATAATGTGACACTGCCTTTCTTTGTACCAACTCTAGAATTCCCTATTAGATGAGCCAAGAACTTATCTTTTATGAATTGGCTGGTTGCTTCTTGCAACCAAAAGTAGCCTTAACAGTAGAGATCCAAAGATACAGAACCTCAGTTTTCTGGGCCTTCAAGTAACCTTCAGCCTATCAATGGGATATTTGTCCATATAAGCAACACCATCCCAATGAGATTCCGAATGGATATCCTCAATTACTGGGTGGCAAAATACAACAAGAAGCTCTTAATGATGTGAATTATGGGAGACAGAGGATTATTACTCAGATTTATTACTCCCACCTTTACATTTCATAGTCATTTTGAAATGACTCTCTGGATACTCCAGAAATCAATAGTATATCAACAGTACATGTATTATCATCTTCATATTTTCGATAATTACTACACTTGAATGTTTCATATGTGCAAGGATGAATAGACACAAGACTGTTCTGGAAATATATGCACTCTACTGAGAAAGGCAGGGATGTCAACAGAATATGACAATAACCAGTGATATACCCTCTGGTAGAAACACAAACAAGATTTGTGGGAGCAAAAAGGACAAAAACATTTATATGTGTATTAGATTTATCTTAGCCAGTTAATGCTTGGGAGAGTGTAGAAACTGTTCTAAAAGAGAACAGCCAGTATGAAGATGTGGAAGCATTAGGGAACATTAACATTTTCATATAAACAAGTAGGTTGGTATATTCAGTGTGGGGAATTAGGATTAAGAGGGGAGACTAGAGAGGTGGAAAAGTGCATGAAAAGGAAGGGCAACAGTAAATACAAATGAAGCAACCAAAGTGTTTAAACTGAAGAAACAGCTTTAGTCCCTGGTACAAAGTGGAGAATGGCTTGGATGGTAGTGAGCCTGGTATTGGTTCGGTGTTGTAGGAATTCTGATAAAAGGTGCTAAGGACTGCAACCAAGTAATAGTTTATAATAACTTGTGATGACATCACATTTGCTATGTGCCTGCAAAAAATTATTTCCATTTCTGAATTGGTTTGCCTACACAACCCATAAGATCACCTGGGCCAGACAGACCCCAAAGATTCTTTGTTTTCTAAAGTGTGAGACTCTATGACCCATGTAGCAGGTATGTGAAGAATTCAAAGCATTTCATAGGTTGGCTTTATCCTAAAAACTCAATTGAATTAATCAATTCAGTTCCAATAATGCAAGTGACAGTTCTGCCTATCTACATTGAGGCTATTATGTTTATTATGTCTCCATTAATTTCTATAAAGGTGCTAAATTCACCATTTACTTGAATATTAATTACCTTATTTAATGCAGCTGTGATTTTCTACTCTTACTCCACAGCCTTCTCTGCACAAATATCTATCTTTATGTGCCCATCGATATTTAACATAATTAAAGTCCTTATTTTTACAGATAAAATGGTTGGCACCCTGCTAAGATTCCATGAAATTCATTTTAGCACATCTTTGGACCCATCATTGAGCTTTTGTGTGCTTTGCTGTTAACCTGCCACACCTACAAACTTCTAAGGCTGGCTCTTTGGGCATTGGAGCCTCCATATCCATCGGAAGACCCAGAAACACTTGAGAACTTACTGTCCCCCTTTATCCAATTCCAGGGTTGCCCATAACACATGACTGTTGGAGAAGTACAACAGCCCGGCTTCCTTCTCTCAGAATGCGGTAAATGCAGGTGTAATTTCTTCTTCAAAGCTCTACTGGGGATGATGCTGCATTTAGGACTTCACCTGAAATCACTTCTTTGTTCGGCTTCTCTCTCTCCTAGACCATCTCTCCTTACTCCCTTGCTACTAATAGTTCTTCCTAGGATCATTTTCTTAATACATTTCAGTTGCACCTGAATCCTTCATCCAGCCTCTGGTTCTGGTAGATGCCAACTTAAGACACCTGAAATGATCAACCTTAGTCTTCTGCGTGGCTTTTGTTAGGCGGTTGACCCTGGAGGTATGATTATGGTACTTGGAAGCATGAGGCACTAATTCTTAAATACTATTATCCAGTGTTTTAGAAATTGATGCCAAACAAGAAAGAGATTGTGAGTTGAAAATGCTTCTGTTCAGAAAGACTCCATTAACCATAGAAAACTAGTCAAGTGTCAGGGAAAAGTGTCAGTGATCACTTAGGGCTCTGCAGATAAAATGAACACTGGTGGAAATGAGTATTTAGACATGGTCTTATTTAAACAGGCCTCACTCCTGTCTGGATGGGACATCACTCAAGATAAGCTGCTTTTGTTCACACTCTGTGATTCCCAAATAGGTAACTGAGAAATATGGAGAACGGAAATAATGGTCTGGGGAAAACATAATTGAGTGCTCAGTTCTACCTGGTTCTAAGATAGTCTTTGTTCCAGTTTTCCAGCATTGACGTTATTCTTGAAAAATCTGTTACCTGTCACTAAACCTTTCCCTGGTGGCCTCATGTCAGATACTTTGCCCTATTTCTGGGTCCCAGAACCAACCTTTTAGCACCAGAACTTTCCATACCTGTGTCTGGGAGAGTCCTATGGGGACGCTGTCAGCTGCCAGAATGTGCTACTGAACTGCTACATCAAGCTTTATTTACATGTTCTCTTGGAAGAGAGGCTACTCAGCACATCTCTGTATCCTAATACATCCCCATATATAAAACACAAACAAAAACAAAACATATTGTAGTCTCACCGCTAAACAGAATTTTCTGCACTAAGCCATGGTTTGCCATTGTGTAGGATTAGACAAGCCTATTCCACGCAAGAGAAAAACCTAGATGTGTTAATTAGTGTCATTTAATCATCCCACAATGTAAACATGTATTTAAATTCTAGATTATACCCCGTAAATATGTACAATAGTTGTCAAATATAAAATAAAAATTTTAAAAGAATATTTTAAGAAAAATTGGAGTCCTTGCTATTGAGGCTATTTTATTAAATAAATGGTTTATGATAGAAGTCTCTAATGAGGCACTAATCACAGCTTAGCAGCTGAAGTAAATTATAAATGCATGGTCAGCTTTACTTCTTTTTTTTTAAGATTGAGCAAATTCATTGGGTCATTTTACATACATTAACTCACATCTCCAGCTGCACTCCAAACAGGGCACATGCCCTCTGTCTTTGATGCATTCAATTTGAAGACGCATTTTTGGTCAAATGTATATATTGGCCGGCTTGATATTATAAAATTTGGACTCTGCCACACAATTGCAACCCACAAGTATTCATTAAGCATATCGTTATTATAATCCTGAAAGAAAAGTTACTCACTTTTGCAAATTCCTGAAGTTATTCATATATATTATCTGAACATTTTGAGTCAATGCAGATGTAGCTATTCTTTAGAAAGACTCTTAAGATCAAAGAGCCACTGTTTCTAGGCTCGGAGAGGGGGCATGTTATAGCTTACATTAGTTATTTAAGCATGACTTTTCTCAAATGCCTATTCTCATCTGAAGATATCTTAACTATATAAATTAGTTTAAGGCTGGACTAGGGCATTAATCTTTATGCAGTGTGAATTGTGGCAAGGAACTATGTCAACATACAAAGATAGATAAGACTTATTTAGGAGTAGACTTTCAAAAAAGACAAACTTTTAGATGCCATACGTATTTTTTCAGTAATATATGTGTTTACAAATAATGATGATATAGATTTCAGACTGCTTTGCTCCTCATATGATGTATACAGTTAGAAACAGGGAATATGGAAAGAGTATGAGCATAAGAAAAAAATCAATTTGTAATCATTTAATGTACCACACTGCCCTATTCTAAAGTAATAGGCAGTTGAAAGAGTGCAGGATAGTCCATTTCTCTCACTGCTCAGTTATGAAAAATATTTTGGTTGCTTCCATTTTTTAACATTATGCTAATGAAATGCAAATAGAAATGGTAGAAAGGAAAACTGGATGGCAAGATGAGACTTTCTGCTGGGTTCAACATTTTAGGAAAGAAGCCCACGGCACAAATCTCATTTTCTGTGTGAAGCAAGAAGGTTGAAATTTATATTTAATCATGGATTGGACTTGCTACAGCTCTGAAAAGCCATCATAAAGCATTGCTAGCGTGGGCACATTTGTTGACCGGATAGTAGCATACGATTCAATTTTCCACCCTTTGCAGTTCAACACAGATAAAAAAGGAGTGAAATGTATAAATTCTCTTCCCCAAAACGATATTTCCAGTTGATGATATTCAGCTGTATCAGCCTGCAAAATTTCTTGGCTTTCCAAAGGCAGTGACTAAAAAAACATTCAGAAAGTTGACAAGTTGACAACCTTAAAATAAATAGAGATAAATTTGTAAAATAGAAATTAATAAAAATAAATACAGAGACAATGTATATGGCCGGGGTGTAAACTGTCCTGCTTTTCAGCTGCCCAGGTCCTTGATTCAGCAAGGACCTGGCCAATGAAATCTCAGTCCTTGTTGGTCCTGAGAAGTCCTGTATTAGCAGAATGTTTGCTCTGAAATAGCACAAAATACCAAAGATGCAAAGTGATTCTAACTTTTTAGGAAAAGCTAAGTATACCAGCACCACATGCCACAGTCAGGATCAAATGTAGTACCCTGACTGAGATGAGGTCAGGAAAAGGGAAGAAGATGCCAGAGAATTGTCAGCAATAGTAGAGAGGCATGAAGAGCAAGCAGTGGGGAAGATGATTAGTGAGGTCGCAAAATAAGGGCTTACCCAGCTAACTGGCAGAAACCCTGAGCTAGCTAGAATTAGCATAACTCCTGATGGAGAGATCCCTGATTTTAAGCCACAACGGAATTGAATTGTAGCTATCTTCCCTTATGGACTGAATAACCTTAAATTTACAATCTCCAAGCATTGTAATTTCATCAATTTTAAAGCAGTTTCACATATTTTTAAATGTAAGAATTGAAAGAAAAAATATTTACCATATATCCAGCTGAATCTTATCACACAGGATGTCATAAATATTTTCTTCCCATTTTGTTAGAAAAGACAGCAGAAATTTTACTTAAGATTCTCATGGATTTGCATTTCTTCTAAAAAATCAATCTGAAAATCAATTTGAAAACTTTTGAACTACAAAGTATAATGTCTGTTCATTTACTGAGACTGTTGGGAATATTCAATCATCTCTTGAATTTATCCACCAGCAAAAAGTCACAACTTTGGAGAACAGTCAAATCAAGATAAAATATGCTAAAAAAATAGTCTTCAATTTAATTCCAGAAGTCAAAGATAGGAAATTAAAGATGGAGACAGAGGGTGTTCCCTATGATTGCCAAGATCTTAGCCAAGGGCCTGTGGCATGGCTGGTATATGTGCAAGATTTGAGAGTGTGTCAAGCTTATCATGAAGTTATAGTCCAGCGTCTATGAAACAGGAAGCAAAAACGACTGTATCACAATTGCTGAAGGAACCCTCAAACCCATTATTCAATCTCTTCTTCATAATCTATTTTTATTTTTACCTCTGTTGTCTAGATGAGCTTCTGATAGCATTGACAGGCCTGCAATTTCATAGCAATGGAAAAAAAAAAAAAGCACAGTATTTAAACTTGGCTTTGTTTGATATTAGCACAGATATTGAGTCCTGAATCTGGAAACAGCCATGATTTCCTTTTACTAGGAATTTTAATTTGGAAAACATAGAAATGAAAATGAAACTACCAAACGCCTGTTTGTGTGCTTCTTTGGTAGCTGTTTAGTGGGGCATTTTATCTAGTCAGTATGGAGTAACCTCAAGCTCTAGGGACCCAAACCCAAGTCAGCTTTCAACATGAGAAAACTCATTTTGATTCCCCCATTTGACAGAGGTGACAAACCTGTGTTGACCTTGGTGACAATTACAGGCAGGAGCTGGGCACAGGGTGTAGAAACAGCAGGCATCAGTGAGTCGGCTCTCAGAGGTAATGAGCCAAAGATGAGGCTCTCAGTTCCTTTGGGAAACTGCTAAAAATAGAACCTTTGCTGACTGTAAGTATAAAACTAAAATAAGGATTTGGGAATATTGAGGCCATGAGATACAGACATAAATTTAAGACCTATGAAATGAAACAAATTTCCAAAGGTGAAAAGATTGATTCTTGAAGAAAATTAAACTTGATTGAAAGTGACAACAAAATCCGTGTATCCGTGGAGTGTCATAGCTGAAAGATCCCTAAGGAAACTAATTCCCCCCCTTGATTTTACAGAAGAGGAAAGAAGCCTCAGAGAGCTTATTTAACTTTTTCAGAAAACTGAAAAAGTTTGAGGCAGAGGCAGGTCTAGAACCCTGCAATTTGGAGTGATAGTTTACAGTTGTATCCCACTATCATAAATTGCCTCCTGCGTAGAAGCTACATGTTGTTGTTTTCTTAGATATGATAGAGGTTATATAAAATATTTTAAAGTGATATAGATTATTTCAAATATGAGAAGCTATATTTGCCTTTGCTAACATTCAGTCCTGCCCTTGACACATAAGAATCATACATGCAGGGTGTTCAGTGTATGTATGTATTTAGTGTGTGAAGTTTCTAATAATTTTTTGTGCCCCCGTGGTTGTAGAATGATTAGGTTAGTGAATTATCAGTTAGTATTCGATTTTAAATCTTGTTGACTAACCCATGGATTTTAACTGAATTAAATGTGCTTTAACTCTAGACATAAAAATAGAAAAACACTTCTTGCTTTATGAGCAAAGAAGAAAATATGCAAATTGTGCTAATTTACCAGTTGACCATTCTCATCTTTGGCCTCAGAAAAGAACATTGCTTTCCCTTAGGATGGGCATGGATGACAGACATATGTTACGTGAAATTGCAAACTGACCACAGCTTCACTTTGTAGATCTCCATTTTTCTCATGCAAGAGAAATCCAGAGGCATAGAGTTTGTCTTGGCATTGCCCAGGTGGAATAGAATGCCCAAGATTCAGAGTTTTTATTATATACCATGCTAATTGTGGCCAAGATATTTATTTGCCTATGTCAATATTTGTTTTAGCCTTCTATAATAATGATAATAATAATATTTGGCTGGTCACATGTCAATTATGAGAAAAAAACTACACCTTCTCACTAGTTTTGTCTCAGTAATTAAGTTATTAAGAAGATGAAAAAGGGAATGTCATGGAAATTCTGATTCTTGATTAGAGAAGGCGTTTATCTCTATTTGCTATTAATCTTTTTTTTTTTTCTATTATGCTTCTTGAAACAAATGTGATGGTTGGAGAGTTGGCAGTCTTGTTGGATAATGAGGTTGAGATCCATAGCCAGGTTGAGGGATTTGTGGAATCATATCAGGCATAAACAGCCTATAGTTGGCCTAGGTTGAAAGGGAGAGTACTATCTTGTCAAGTTAACCCATTGCTTTATGTTATATGTCGCATGGACGTAAAACGTCTAATACATCATGTTTCATCAGAGAAATGATGATTGCTTATTGGTACATCTCTTTTGGGCCTAAATGGAAGCTAATATCTGTCAAAAATCAAAGAAAATAGAGGGTCTTATTATTATTGATTCAATAACTTTGTTTAGGAATTTATGCCTAACAAATTAGAACACTGCTATGGCTGGACCTTGTTGATCGATTAAAAAAATTAGCTTATAGCCAGGTGCAGTGGCTCATGCTTGTAATCCTAGCCCTTTGGGAGGCCAAGGCAGGCAGATCACATGAGGTCAAGAGACCAGCCTTGCCAACGTGGTGGAACCCCGTCTCTACTAAAAACAAAAAAATCAGCCGGGCGTGGTGATGGTGGTAATGCATCCCTGTAATCCCAGCTTTTGGGGAGGCTGAGTCACGAGAATTACTTGAACCCTAGAGGTGGAGGTTGCAGTGAGCCAAGATGATGTTACTGCACTCCAGAATGGGCAACAGAGTAAGACTTTGTCTCAAAATAAAAATTAAAAAAAAACTTTTATTCATGTCACATTTTATAATGTTATAATGTGAACAATACACTCAGTTTTCAAAGGGAGGGGAAATATTGGCATACAATTATCACAGGTAATATTAACTACCTGTATAATTTAAACTAAAATGTTAGGTAATCACCAACAGAACATAATATAAACAAAAATCTCTCTACATTCAAACGTATCAATACTATATCATCATCTATTGGCTTCTTTGTTGAATAGTTATTGAGCACCCTGCTCTGTGCCAGGCACTGTACTCTGTGTCTTGGATATTTTGCTCTACCTCAGTGCTCCTGAAAACCTATCAGATAAACTTAGTTTTGTCAGCTTTTGATTTAGTTCATTTTTCAATGGACTTTAATTAAGGCTTCCCTTGATAAAATTACCCTAATTTGTTTTCAGGAATTCTGTATGATCCAGGCTTTCTTTGCCACCCAATTTGACTTTTTTGTGACATTGAAAGAGAACAAGGAAGACCGAGAGAAAAAATAGGAGAAAGAGTGAGTGCTGGCAGTTGTTTGTGTGTGGTTGTGTGGAGGGATGTGTCAGTGCATATGGTCAACCTTACATAGTCCTTTTATATACTAGAAAACATCATTTACAAAGGTTTTGAGTATACTACAAGTGCTGACATCCACTGCCTTAGATTGGTCAAGCTGGTTACAGGCTTGCTTGGGCAGCTGGAGGGGTGCTCTTATTTTTCTGGCGCTGTGACTGTACCTCCCAGCTGGGCTCAATATGGTCAGCGACTTCCTCAAGCCCCAAAAGACTTTGTAAATTTGAATATTACAAAGAGATCATAAAATTTTAAGACCTCTGTCGTATCTCAGTGTCAGCTGTGCATTCTTTTGAAAGTCTTTGTATCCACCACAAATAAATGTATGATTTTAAGACAGTGCTAAGGTCTGGGATGCCGGGTGTTTCTGCTACCTGGGTTAACCCTGTTGGATTGGGTAGGCTCTCAGCATGGTCAAGAATCATTCTTTTTGCTCACCAGCCATGGACACTTGTCAAACCGACTTCATTAATTTGAAATAATAGCGTCTTAATAGCCGACTGTGTCCAAGTAATAAAACATCTGAATTATTAAATATCTTAAAATATTTAAGTATAGATTCTGTTTTGGGAAGGTATATTGCTTTATTCTCTTCAAAAACACAGTAACTCTAGTGAATTGCTAATACTGTGTAGTGAACATCAACTTTGATATTTAGATGAAGACTTCAAGACTGTTTTACTAAGAGATAAGACTAACTATGTATATTTATGTATAGCCATAATGTGTTTCAACATTTAGTTTGCTTTCATCTAGTATGTGCTGTGTGGGGAGACTTGTAAAAAGTGCCCTACTTAGATATAGAAATCAATTGCATATAGTTCCAGACTACAGACAATAGGATGACAAAATTTAAATGAATAGCATTTGCAGTTAGATTTGGATTCAAATTTTGATTCCTGCATTTAAAACATTTGTGTTTTAGTTGATGTGTTCTTTCTCTGAGTCTTTACATGAGCATCAGATATTTGTAGAAAGAAGCATTAAAGTCAGTCTCAAGCTCAGGGTATTTGTGTAGATTTTGTTAGTTCCCTTCCAGTTCATAAGAGAGAGGAAAATATAATGATCTGGGAATTTGAAAGATGGCATGATCCCTTATGGCAATCATAGAGAGAAAAGGTTATTACAGGACAAAGGATTGGGGCTAGAGTTTGAATCAGGAATATTCTGCTTGGAGAAGTTTGAATATGAGTAGTGTTTGGAAGGTTGAACTTTCATTGACAATGGGGATTTTCTCAATATTTGAGAAAAATATTGGAGACAGTAATGCATGATGCCTGTGTAGAATGTATGCATGGTCAAATTTAGCTGAAACGTAATTTAATTACATGAAACTATTTTCCTCTGCAATTTTGCAGTCTTGTTTAAAATCTTTGCGCATTATTAAGCGTACGTGTTTTGTGATATTATTAGACTATTTCAAACAGCCAGAGTCTGAATTATCACACTTTTTGAATTAATGGAATCTACGTGAACACTCAGTGAACACTGAGCACATGACAGCCTAAGAATAAACTTATCACCTTCACTGTCTTCAATGAGTGCTTGACATGCACAACTCCAGAGGAATAACACAATGTCTCTGTCACAGTGTCTTTTTTCTTAAACTTGGTCTTCCTTTCTTTGATATAAATATGCAGAGAATTTTTTATAAGATGAGATAACCTGGCTCTCTTTGAAGTGTTGACAACAAAGATTTCCCTAGACTGTTAAAGAAAGAGTATAGAAACTATCAAAGCCTTGTTAATGACCATCAATAAAATTATGGCTTAGTTCATCTCATGTTAATCTAAACAACGCCCTGTGATCCAAGGTCAGCATTTCATCTTGGTTAGGCAATGAAACCATGAATGAAAATTCATTTTAGCAGCTATTGAGTGGTGTAGCCATTGGTATAGGAAAGATCTTGATTTGAATCCTAGCTGTATCATTAACTATTGTTACACATACAAATACATTTTTATACTTATGTAAGTTCTAATTTTTTATCTTTAAAATTGGATGCTATTGTTCTCATAGAGTAGTATGTAATATTTTCAAGACATATTTTAGAAATATGTCACAGGGCCTAATAGTGAGATTTAATACTTATTTTTATCTTAATTGTGTATAGAACATGTAGCATGTGCATATATACACTAGACCCAATCACTATCTTAATGGAAACTTACAGTGGAGGAATAATTCATTTATTACCAATAAATTATGGTAGGGTAAAATTAATCTTTAATAAATTCATAAGTATAGTTCTGAAAGAGTGCAGATGAAGGAATGATTAATTTGGGCTTGAGAAATTAGGGCAGGCATCCCAGCAGCATTGACATTGCAGTTTAGCCATGAAGGATGAATATTCTAATAATCCAAGAATGAAAGAAAGGGCATTTCAAATGAAGGAAGTGCATGGAACTCAGGAACAGGAATAGCAGTCCTCATGAAAATTGGAATGGAGAAAAAAAGATTAGTATTATGATCTCTAAGAGACAATGACATTCCTTAGATTTGCTTCCATCTGAGAATCTGCTACAGCTACATTGCCGTCTTTGCCTTCCTCCTCTTTTTCCAAATTACATTTCCCTTACCTTCTTTTTTTTTTCCATTTGCATTTCATAAAGTCCTGCCACAGTTATGTTTCCTTAAGACCTATGCTTAGCAAAGGAATCATCAGTACACATCACTAGCACCATATGTATTTTGGGAGAGGAAAGACACACAAATAGAGGAATAGTAGCTTAGTAGCATGCACACCATCTCTCCAAACTCTAGTTAAAGGGCATCATCATCTAGTCATAGATGTTTATACATTACAGCCAAAGTTCCAATGGAGAGTAGCCCTGCACCCATGATTTTCTATATATTATATACAGAAGGGGTAGGGAATATTGATGTGTTTATATGATGATTGAAGCTCACTGGTTGGGAAAATTGCCTTGCTAAAAAGATAAAGTTTCTGTAGCTCATTGACTGCCATTAGTTGGTTCCCCCATTTAGCTAACTCAGAAATGTTAAACTTCCTGTCTTCTCACCAACAGTTTTAAGATTTGTCTTTTATCCAGCTTCTAGCTCTAGCCCCAACCATTGATTAATTGAGTCACTGCTATCCATATGTAGGCTGGAGTGCAATGGCATGATCTCGGCTCAACACAAACTCTGCCTCCTAGGTTCAACTGATTCTCCCTCCTCAGCCTCCCGAATAGCTGGGATTATAGGCGCCTGCCACCACGCCCAGCTAATTTTGTATTTTTAGTAGAGACAGGGTTTCACCACATTGGCCAGGCTGGTCTCGAACTCCTGACCTCAGGTGATCTGCCTGCTTTGCCCTCCCAAAGTACTGGGATTACAGGCATGAGCCACTGCACATAACCATCAAGTATAGACTTTCAATGAGAAGCCTTGATTGTCCTCACCTGGGTCAGTTGAACACTCAGCACTTACGGTGTGTGTCTGGGCACTGCAATTAACTGGACTGGAATAGAAATGACAAGAAATGATATGACAAGAATTGTGAACCAATGTATCACTGAAGACTTTGAAGAATAATGGGAAATTATATCCAGAAAAGTATGAAGGAAGAGGCAACACAGCAAATTTTAGAGGAATTATAACTCAGCATAACTCAAAAGCATAAATATATAGTCTAGACAATATATTGTCTACACTAACAGCGAGGATCACTAAAAGCCTGGCAAATTGTGGCAAATATTAAGTATGCATGATGTTGCACTCATGAAAACTCTTGAGTCTTTAGAGCCTTTCTCAAGCCAACACTACATGCAACCACCGCAGATTGTTTCAAGTCGATTTCATTAGACAAAACTACTCTGACATCCTAGAGTTCTACACTACAGTCATAGAGTACATGAATCTCTGTGGATAGTAAAGATATAAAAAGTTATTTAGCTTCTGGGGCCTTCTCCTGGTTCCTACCTCCTTGGTGCTTATATTGGTCAAAATTTTCTAGGATAAAAAAGTTATTGTTGCTATGACAAATGGGGATTTACACCTGGTTTTTATTCCTATCACTAGATTCTCATCCTAATTTGTAACAGCAGTGTAAGTGATGAAGGATGAAGGGGAATATGAAAGGTCCAAACTAAAAATAATTAAAAAATTTAGTTGAGGAGGGAATAAAAATTTTAAAAACTATCTGAAGAACCTAGAAAATGAATGTCTTATAAAATACCATATATATATATATACACGCACACACACACACACACACACACACACACACACACAGACACACACACTATATATGTAATAACATAATGACACTGTAATTAAAAACATCTTGGAGCATCATTTGGTGTCACTAATATGCCATATGATCAGGTTTTTGAGCCATACTTGTTGGGGTTGACATAAGAGCTCATATGAGCAACATGGGCTCCCCATTTCTGGGATTACTCATTAGATAAGAGCAGTAAAACAGGACAAAAAGCACATGTTGATCACATCTCCTTTGTTTTTAAACCACAGATCATAAATTAAGATTGCACATTCAGTCTACTATATTGAGTACATGTAATCTATAGACCTGTTAAGTAACTAAATTAATGGAAGGCTCACTAATTCAATATAGAATGTATATACACATTCACTAGGTACTCATTTTCAGTCTTTACCTATATTTAAATCAAATAGAGGACTTCTTAAACTTACTTTAAGTACTCACTGAATAATTATAATTAATCTTCATAAATTAATCATAATTATACATTCATTAATTAACCACAGCATTGGTCTTATTTGGTATATTTGACAAGAAAGAATTATTAATAAAGATTTTATATTGTTTTGTCCATTGGGGATTTGTCTCTGTAGGTTTTGATTGGCTACAAATTCAAATACCCAACATTTTGAGGCTGCTACATATATATGTGATTCCAGACCGCTTAGATTTGGTAGATTTGGATAGACTTTCATAGTCTCATTTAATAAACTTATGTAACACTTAATCTATCTAAAAGTTCATTTTATAAACTTTAAAGAACAAATAAATGGAAGTATTATGGGGAAAGATCATGTTGTCCTAGATATTAATTTAGATTCCCTCTAGATTTAAAATTGTACAAACATAGGCACTTTATTTTTCTGTTTTTCCAAGGCATGGAGAAGCCTAGGAGAAATAATCCATATATTGTCAAATTGTTATTGTAGTTATTTTTGTATGTGAGCAATAAAAGAGTTGAAATTGGACTGTAATATTGATTGTTGCTGAATCCATTTGGAAAGCACTAAGTGTACTTGCAATTTAAATAGCACCATTTTATAGTGTTGATTTAATCCTTCATATAAATATGGTTTACTAGACTTCTAAGAAAAGAAATATAAATGGATAACAATATATATGGAGTTTAACATTACGTGCTTTACACTCACAAATGAATTAGATCAAGGAGATTTGAAAAGCCCATTCAGAATTGCCCTCCAAGAATAGAATACAAAAGTAGTAATTGATAGCTCTTTCTGGGGACCCTTCCTGAGAATTCCCAATAAAGTGTGATAATTACAAACAGGAGATCAAGAGCTGGTATGCTGTTTCTGATTATTAGAAGTTGCTCAGTTTCTCATACAGTAGAGACAAATTGTATCATAAAAGCAAAAAGGGAAAACCTGTTTTATTTTTCTTTGCTCCCCACACCCTGATATACACTAAGCAACAACCACACTGCTTGGCACAAACTAAAAATATTACTTGACAAATGTAATAGGCTGGTTTTCAAAAGGGGAAGAGCCATGGAAGGAGGAATAATATCTATAGTATTTTCTTTAAATTTGATTGATAAAATAGTCTTCCCACTCCTGCCTTCTAAGATGTTAACTACACATATTTATTTTTTTTCTTCATCCAGAGTTTAATAAGTGGTAGATATGTTGGACTGCATTGGGGTTCTTCAGATAAACAGAATAGGATAGAGAGCTAGAGAGAGAGAGAGAGAGAGAGAGAAAGATGATAGAAGATAGATAGATAAATAGATGCATACATACATACATACATATTATGAGAGTGATTATGGAGGCTGAGGAGTCCCACAATATGCCCTCTCCAAGCTGAAGAACTAGGTAAGCCTGTGGTGTAATTCAGTTTGAGTCAAAAGGTCTGGAAACCAGGGCAGGTGAAGGTGTACTCTCACTCTAAAGCTGAAAGCCTGAGAAGCTGGAGGACCACATATATAAGTTTCAGAGTCCAAAGGCCAAATAAACTGGAGTTCTAATGCCCCAAGGCAGGAGCTCCAGAAAAGAACAGCTTCACCTTTCCTCTGCCCTTTTGCTGTATTTGGTCCCTCAACAGATTAGATGATGCCTTCTCACATTGCATAATGGTGGATCTTCCTTACCCAGCCTACTGAGTTAAATACAAATATCTTCGAGAAACACTGTCACAGAGATACACAGAAATAATGCCTTACCAGTTATATGAGTATCCCTTAACACAATGAAGTTGACACATAAAATTAAACATTAAGCTCTTCAATAATCCTGTGACACAGGAATTGGTCAAAATAAATAAAAAATGTCATTCATGATACAAAGATAAATGTTTAACTACTGATTCATAAACTCTGTAACTTAGGAAGTTTCAAAAATAAAAGTCTTACAATCTAAACAAATTGCTAAATGAATTAAATAAGTAATAGTCAATAAACATATGAAGCTATAGTAAATATATCTCTAATGATTATACCCCTTTTTATTGAAACAATTGCATTATGTGAATTTTAAACACAACAGGAGCACATGTACATGAATGCATGCCCCACTTTCATATGGAGTAGCGTTTATTACTACTCCCGCCTAAGCCTTGCTAAACCAGCTGACATTGATGTTATTGTCCCCCTGAGAGCAGCATCTCATCTCTATCCAGATGTGCAGTAGCATACCCTACTAATGCAAGCTACAGCACATTTGTGTTTTTGTTGCTGTGGTTTTGTGTGCTGTTAAATCCTCACTGACCTGAACAGTGTTTGATAAATAGTAGGTGATCAATGAATTTTATGGAATGAATGAAGATGATAAAATACTTCAAATCCTGTAAGTAACCATTGGTATGAATAAGCTTCACCTATTTTCTTGCTCTTAAAGCCGGCCTCAGGTCCAAGAGACCAATTCAACATAAGCTTATGTATTTTCCTAATACATTCCTCTACAATATTATCTTATCTTCTAGAGTGACTTTTTCTCTGGTCATTATTTAGCAAACAATAATGCTATATAGAATCTGTTTAGCACCTCTTGTGTGTTATGAGATATTTTGGCATCTTCTTAAAAGTGGTACCTCTTTTCAGCTTATATTCCAGCTATTCTTAACTGAAGCCATTTATGAAAATAGAATATTGAGGACACAATTATTCTGCCATATCTGAACCAGAACCGACGTTAAAGTCAGGTTTCTAGAAGCACTTTATAACTCTGGAAGTTATTTTCCAAAATAATTTTTTTACTTATCTTTGCTACATTTGTTTGTCTTTTGTTGCTTGTTCCTAGAGGCTATTTTTAGAAGAAGAAAAAAACCATTACTTTTATCAGCAATGAAAAAAACAAGAATTTCAGTGCTATTGTTATATAAATTATTTAAATAGAACATATTCTACAGAAAAATATTGAGATTGCAAAATAGCTACTTGGTTTCACCTTGGTGATGAAAACTGAATAATCAATTATAAGTAGTAAATTAATCTCAGCTCACTGCAACCTCCACTTCCCGGGTTCAAGCAATTTTCCTATCTCAACCTCCTGAGTAGCTGGTAGTACAGGCACATGCCACAACACCTAATTTTTGTATTTTTTATTAGAGATGGGGTTTTATCATATGATCTTGAACTCCTGAGATTAGGTGATACACCTGCCTTGGTCTCCCAAAGGGCTGGGATTGCAGGAGTAACCCACTGCACCCGGCCTACCAGGAACTTTTTAGTAAGTAGGCTTGGACTCTTATCTCTGATAATTTTTAGCTTTGGAGCCTTGATGAAGTTACTTACATTACCTTTTCAGTCACAGTTTTCTCCTTTACTAAATGCAATTAAAAATTTACAATAAAAGGTCATATAGTTTTGTAGAAAATGTACGCTAACATTATGATTCTCAGAAAATGATCAGTGCATCATTTGGGCTATTGTGATTGTGTTAGAATCCCCTTTTCTGAAAATTTTTTGGAATGCATGTGATAATTTGATATGTTCATGCAATCAAATCTGGGTGATTGACATGCTCATCACCCTAAATATTTATTTTTTATTTTTGCTGGGAACATTTGAATTATTCTGTTCTAGCTATTTATTTTTTTGTGTTTTTTGTTGTTTGTTCATTTTTGACATGGAATTTCACTCTTGTTGCCCTAGGTATTTTATTCTCTTTTTAGCAATTGTAAATGGGAGTTTGCTCATGATTTCGCTCTCTGTTTGTCTGTTTTTGGTTTATAAGAATGCTTGTTATTTCTGCATGTTGATTTTATATCCTGAGATTTGCTGAAGTTGCTTATCAGTTTAAGGAGATTTTGGGCTGAGATGATGGGGTCTTGTAAATATACAATCATGTCCTCTGCAAATAGAGACAATTTGACTTCCTCCTTTCCTAATCGAATACCCTTTATTTCTTTTTCTTGCCTGATTGTTCTGGCTAGAAATTCCAATACTGTATTAAATAGGAATGGTGAGAGAGGGCATCCTTGTCTCGTGGCAGATTTCAAAGGGAATGCTTCCAGTTTTTGCTATTCAGTATGATATTGGATGTGGGTTTGTCATAAATAGCGTTTATTATTTTGTTATATGTTCCATTGATACCTAGTTTATTGAGGGTTTTTAGCATAAAGGGCTGTTGAATTTTGTCAAAGGCCTTCTCTGCATCTATTGAAATAATCATGTGGTTTTTGTCTTTGGTTCTGTTTATGCACTGGGTTAAGTTTATAGACTTGCGTATGTTGAACCGGCCTTGCATCCCCAGGATAAAGCCTACTTATTGTGATGAATAAGCTTTTTGATGTGCTGTTTCATTTGGTTTGCCTGTATTCATCATGGATATTAGCCTGAAGTTAGTTTTCTTTTTCAGTTGAGTCTCTACCAGGTTTTCGTTTCAGGATGATGTTGGTCCCATAAAGTGATTTAGGGGGGCTTCCTTTGTTTTTTTTTTTTTTTTTTTTTTTTTTTTTGGTACTGTTTGGAATAGTTTCAGTAGGAATGGTACCAGTTCTCCTTTGTACATCTGGTAGAATTCAGCTGTGAATCCTTCTGGACCTGAACTTTTTATGTTCGGTAGGCTATTAATTGCTGCCTCAACTTCAGCCCTTGTTATTGGTCTATTCAGGGTTTCAACTTCTTCCCAGTTTAGTCTTGGGAGGGTGCAAATGTCCAGGAATTTATCCATTTCTTACATATTTACTGGATTATGTGCATAGAGTTGTTTGTAGTAATTTCTGATGGTAGTTTGTATTTCTGTGGAATCGGTGGTGATATCCCCTTTATCATTTTTTATTGCAACTATTTCTTCTCTCTTTTCTTTTTTATTAGTCTGGCTAGTGGTCTGTCTATTTTGTTAATCTTTCAAAAAACCAGGTCCTGGATTTACTTTTTTTTTTTTTAAGGGTTTTTTGTATCTCTATCTCCTTCCATTCTGCTGTGATCTTAGTTATTTCTTGTCTTCTGCTAGTTTTTGAGTTTTTTAAATCTTGCTCCTCTATCTCTTTCCATTTTGATGTTAGGGTGTAATTTTAGATCTTTCCTCACTTCCCAGCTTCTCATGTGAGCATTTATTGCTATAATTTCCATCTGGAGACTGCTTTACATGTTTCCCAGAGATTCTGGTACATTGTGTCTTTGTTCTTGTTGATTTTGAAGAACATCTTTATTTCTGCCTTCAGTCCATTGTTTATCTAGTTGACATCTAGGAGCCAGTTGTTTAGTTTCCATGAAGTTGTGTGGTTTTGAGTTAGTTTCTGAATCCTAAGTTCTAATTTTATTGCACTGTGGTCTGAGAGACTGTTATGATTTCTTTTCTTTTGCATTTCTGAGGAGTGATTTACTTCCAATTATGTGGTCAATTTTAAAGTAAGTGTGATGTGGTGCTGAGAAGAATGTATATTCTGTCAATTTGGGGTGGAGAGTTCTGTAGATATCTATTAGGTCTGCTTGGTCCAGATCTGCATTCAAGTCCTAGATATTCTTGTGGATTTTCTGTCTTACTCATCTGTCTAATATTGACAGTGGAATGTTAAAGTCTCCCACTATTATTGTGCAGGAGTCTAAGTCTCTTTTTAGGTCATTAAGAACTTGCTTTATGTATCTGGGTGTTCTTGTATTGGGTGCGTATATGTTTAGGATAGTAGCTCTTGTTGTATTGATCCTTTTACCATTATGTAATGCCCTTCTTTGTCTCTTTTGATCTTTGTTGGTGCAAAATCAGTTTTATCACAGACTAGGCTTGTAACATCTGCTCTTTTTTGCTCTCCATTTGCTTGGTAAATCTTCCTCCATCCCTTTATTTTGAGCCTGTGTGTGTCTTTGCACATGAGATGGGTCTTGACTTTGTATCCAGTTTGTCAGTCTGTGTCTTTTGATTGGGGCATTTAGGACATTTACATTTAACGTTACTATTGTTATGTGTGAATTTGATCCTGCCAATTTGTTAGTGGTTGATTGTTTTGCGCATTGGTTGATGCTGTTTCTTCATTGCATCAGTGGTCTTTACCATTTGGTTCATGTTTGCAGTGGCTGGTACTGGTTGTTCCTTTCCGTGTTTAGTGCTTCCTTCAGGAGCTCTTGTGAGGCAGATCTGGTGGCAATGAAACCTCTTAGCAATTACTTGTCCATAAAGGATTTTATTTATCTTTCAGTTATGAAGCTTAGTTTGATTGGATTTGAAAGTCTGGGTTGAAAGTTCTTTTCTTTAATGATGTTGAATATTGGCCCTCACTCTCTTCCGGCTTGTAAGGTTTCTGCTGAGAGATCCACTATGAGTCTGATGGACTTCCCTTTGTCGATGACCTGAGCTTTCTCCCCTGGCTGCCCTTAGCATTTTTTTCTTTATTTCAACCCTGGTGAATCTGATGATTATGTTCTTTGGGGTTGCTCTTCTTGTGGAATATCTTTGTGGTGTTCTCTGCATTTCCTGTGTTTGAATGTTGGCCTGCCTTGCTAGGTTGGGGAAGTTCTCCTGCATAATATCCTGAAGAGTGTTTTCCAGCTTGGATTCATTCTCCCTGTCACATTCAGGTACACAAATCAAGCGTTGATTAGGCCTTTTCATATAATTCCACATTTCTTGGAGGCTTTGTTCATTTCTTTTCACTCTTTTTTCTCTGATCTTGCCTTCTCACTTTATTTCATCGAGTTGATCTTCAATCTCTGATATCCTTTCTTGTACTTGGTCAATTTAGCTATTGAAAGTTGTGTATGCTTCACCAAGTTCCTGTGCTGTGTTTTTCAGCTCCATCAAGTCGCTTATGTTCTTCTCTGAGCTGGATATTCTAGTTAGCATTTCATCTAACCTTTTCTCAAGGTTTTTAGTTTCTTTGCATTGGGTTAGAACATGTTCCTTTAGCTCAGAGAAGTTTGTTATTCACCACCTTCTGAAGCCTACTTCTGTCAATTTGTCAAACTCTTTCTTCATCCTGCTTTGTTCCCTTGCTGGTAAGGAGCTGTGATCCCTTGGTGGAGGAGGGGCATTTTGATCTTTGATGGTGTCATCCTTTTTGCCCTGGTTTCTTCCCATCTTCATGGATTTATCTAGCTTTGATCTCAGGGGTCTGCTTGAGGAGGCAGACTTTCCTTTGTCCGCCTGCAGAGGCACTGCTGGGCTGCCACTGATTCAGTGGAGCTGCTGAGATATTTCCTGTGTCTTTTATTTACACTGGAAGATTAAACCCGCCCCTGCAATGGCAGCTGCCCTTTTCCCCACTGAGCTCTATTGATAGTTCCTGGTGGAGCTCGAACCCTTGTGCTGGCTAGGAAACTCTCAAGCGAGAGGGCTTCAATTTGCTGGGCTTTGTCAGGTAGGGACTCGCCCAGGTGTATCACCTAATTCCCTGCTTTCACTTCCCTTCTTTCTGGGGGGTGGGTAGCTCTTTTCTGTGGGCTTTCTCAGTGCTAGCCAATATTTCCACTTAGCTCTGTGCTGACAACCCGTGGCAGCTCTGTTCCAGTAACTTGTGGGCACTTTTCAGTCTGGTGAACAACTCCTGTTTAGTGGGTTTCTTAGGGCTTGGGTGACTTGCAGTATCTGAACCAGAATCCTGGAGGGGGATAGCCCCTGATTCTCCGGTCAGTTGCACTTCCCAGGTGGGGTAGCACATCACCCTGCCTCACTTTGCCCTCTTTGTGTTATACCCACTGTCCAACCAGACCCATTGAAATGAACCTGGTACCTTGTTTGGAAATGTGGAGATCATTCGGCTTCTGTGTGTCTCTCATTGGGAACTGCATTCTGGAACCGTTTCTGTTCAGCCATCTATTCCATTTGATTTTTTAAAATTATTTCAATTTCTTTGTTAAATTACTTGAATAAATTTCTGAATTGCTATTCTCTGTTATCTTAGAGAACACTGTGTATTCTTAAAACTGTTATTTTAAATTCTTGGTCAAAGAACTCACATATTGCTATCTTATTATGGTCAGTGATGGTCAGTGACTTTTTTTGTTTTGTTTTGTTTCATTTTGTTTTTGTGGGGGTGAGGTCATGGTTCCTAGCTAGCTGTTGTTTCTCATGATGTAGGGCTGTGTCTTTGCATTGAAGGACTAGTTATATATTCCAGTCTTCTCTGTCTGCTTTGATTTTTTTTCCTTCTATACATTAGAGGTTGATTTAGCCGATATTAAAGATGCACCTGGAAAACACACACACACACACACACACAGAGTACAGTACACTTGTAATCTGTGCTTTTTCCAAAGAGGTTTTTGTGAACTTCAATATTTAAATGAGAAAGAGCAAGCAGGAGAGGAAGAAATGATAGGGAGGTTAGGCAGTGAGTCAAATGGTTACATTCTCATGAAGCTCTAATTAGCATCTGCAAATCTACATTTTACATATGAAAAGAGAATAGAGGAAAAAAATAATTATGCATTGTCTCACACTCAGTATATCTACATTTTACATAAGATAAAGTAAACATATAAAAAGAAGAAGTAAAGGAAATGAGGCTATGACATGTAGCTGTAAAATTACAGCTGTTTGAGAACAAAAAGATACAGCATTGATTACTCAGTTCCCAAGCTTAACTATCTCCTTGGCATAGTGAGTTTCATGTCCCAAGATTCTGGTTTTCTTTCTAATTTTTCCCCATTCTTCAAAATCTTTCAGCAAAAACATTGCAGACAAAATACATATATATGTTTTTTGCAGCTATTCTTTTGTGCTTTTAGGATTATAAATTTGTCTTTGACCTTTGAGAGATTATATATATATATATATAGTCTTTATGCTTCTTCTCTTTTTTAATCCTGATTTGGGTAACTTTTGTTTTTTAGCTCTCTAAAACTTTTAAAAACCATTATGTACTTGGCACCTCTGTTTACTTCCTTTCTTAAAATTTTTTTTTATTCCACCTTATTCCTCTGTTTTGCCATCTTCAGTTTCTTTTGCATTGCATTGCAACCAGCCCAGCCTAAGGGGAATGTTCTTACAAGCAGGTACAATGTGAAAGCATTTTATCCCATAGCATTTTCTGCTATGGAGAAACCCAAGATCTGATGTAAAAATGGGACCCTTGATTTTTGGGGGATCTGTGTTCTGCCTTCCAGCTGTGCTTGCTTCTCAGATATTTAAATATTAGTCCCTAAAATATACATGTTTCCTTCCCGTATTCACCACAGGGCTCCACCAAGAAACTGGTATTCTAATTAAGAAACAAGCTAAGTTTGAGTGCCAAAATATAAGTTTCTGTTATTTAGCTGACTCCCCTCAAACACTTTTTTACAAAAAAATTTACATCTTTAGAAAGGTTTCTGCTTGGAATTGGTGTCTGCCTGTGTACATTAGAAACTCATGGCATTGTTTTACATTTGTAAGTAATAACTTTTTTGAGGTACTTTTCCTGGATATCTCAACTGAACTTTTATTTATACCACTGTTATTTCCTTGGTTTGAGCAAATGATGGTACAATATTCAGCCTTAATATATTGGTTCTGTGCTTTGAGATATAAATTTTCTACATTATATTGCTTAGGATTTGCCTCTTTAGAAATTCAGATTCAGGGTTGCCTACCAAGCAGTTATTTGGGACAGAAAACAGATTGATAGTCTAAAGTGTAGAAGAAAAACTTTGAAAACTGGCAAATGAACTAACTTATAAAGCTGTAAGATCTATGTCTATATATTGTTATGTGTCTCATGTCTGTGATATTGCACTACCAAAAGATATAAAAGAGCTGTAATTAATTGGCTTAAAAATAAAAGGAAGCACTTAAATGAAATATTTAATCAAAAACACAAAAGCTAGCTCAAATGCCTTTTAGGTCACGCAATTTAAGTACTCTTTGGTTAACGAGACAGTTTTAAAACTATTGGTAAGATAAAATATAAGACTTCAGAATTTAATTTAGGCATTTGATCTGAATTAGGCAGGTCAGATTTTGTCTGCTGGATAGTTTAAGGTTATAAACTACTTCTGTGATATTTTTGATAATTGTTTGTCTGGATTAGAGCCATTAGATTCTAGACTGTAAAAACAAATGGCCATGATAAGGCCTAGTGACCTAGTGACACGTGGCATTCCACTGGGTCCCACTCTGCCTCCTGGCTATGCTGGGAAGGGTCAGGCCTTATCTGCAGCTCTGTCCTTTGTCCTAATTATGAATCTGCATCTGATTCATAATTAAAATTGCTTACCTCCTAGTTTTTTCACTAACTATAACTTAATCTTATAACAAATGTATGTAATTAAGACAACTACATATAAGTTACAAAATGCTTCATTTAAAATATATAAGGAAAGTAGGGTGTGTTTTTAGTAAAAATAATAATAATAAGGCATCATGGTAATATGGTTTTGTTAAAGTACAGAAAATTTGCCTAGAGTCTTTATTTAAACTAAAGGAATAAAAAAATGATAGATAAAACCAAATGGATATAAAAGTGGGGGGGGGAAAGTAAATTTATATATAGGCAAGATGATTTCTGAGTATAAGGAAAAGTTATAGCCACCTGCAATAAGCCTTGACCTTCTGCTACCAAATCCCAAAATGAAACACCAAACCAGCTCCTCACCTGAAGATGGGGTCCAAGCTGAAAACTTCACTATGTCAGATGCAGGAAACTAGCCTTCCTTATTGGAAGTCAATAAAAACTCTCAGAAAAAAAAGTTCTGCAGCAAAATAAACCTCACATCTCAAACAAGATTTTTTGGGAGATCCAGATCTCTGGAAGGAGAAGCTCCTAAATCTCTACAAATTGTCCAATTGATCAGAGCCATAAAGGGCTCTACCTGATGCCAGGGCCCAGATAGGAGAGTTGTTGCAGGCCACAGACCAACTCCACTCAGAATATCCCTTTGTGGTTACCAAGAAGTAAACAAAAATATCACTGAGGAAGGTGTCTCAATTGATTAGAGGTTTATTTAGCCAAGGTTGAGGATGCGCTGTGATCTATGATATTTTTTCCTGTGTTAGTTTTTATTTGGGTATGTTTGCTTTGAGATTCTTTAAAATTTACATATTAAGTATTTTATATTTTGTCCTACTAGATCATTGCCTCCTTTTTGGCAATAGCTAGTGCCTATAACTCAGGTTTGCCTTGCCTACAGCAAATGATTAGAGCCCTGTTGGTCCAGAATGAGAAAGGCCCTTAAGGGGATAACAGGCAGTGTGGAAAGGCTAGCTAAGGATTTGTGCTCAGGGAAATGTGAAAGGTACATCCCACAACATGTTGCTGCTAAATAATCACTTCGATTCAGTGTCTCCTTTGTCCCAGTTGTGAATCCAAATGAGGAAAGTCAGTCCTACCTCCCCTCTTTGTCACTTGCTGGCCTCAAAACTGTCTTCTTTCATGCACTTTTGATGCTTCTCATGGTCCAAGGCCTGGGTAGGTCTTCTTCCAAAGAACGTAAGATGAGAAAGCTAGTTGAACATCTGAACCCGACGTTTTCCAGAGTAGAAACTGAATTGGGGGAAACTTTTGCTTGCCTGGTACCAGGCGTGTTGGGGGAAGGGTATTGTGGATATGAAAACTTAATTCTCTTACCATGTGGTCAAAGGTTTTTTCACTTCTTTGTGGCTCCAGAAACTCACTCATCCTCATATTTGAGTTTTGGGATGTTGCTGGTTATAATCTCAACATAACTTATGTATACATTTTTTTCAACATATATATATACTTTATATATACTTTTTTTTTTTTTTTTTTGGTTTTCCGTGATGGAGGAGTAAAACCTGCTTGTGCCTATACCACCATTTTGGAACCAGTGGTCCCTTATAGATTTCTAAATAATTCTACTTGCTCACCTACCTAAAATTAAGTAAATAGACTCATACGTAATTGGTAATTTTCACTTTATAAAGGGTTGTTGAGCTTAGCAGACTGGAACATTACTTTCTGTAAAATAAATGAGTTATGTATGAGAAATTTGGAGCAAGCCTTTTCTTTGCTAGTCTTTCAACTTCTTTAGTATCCATTAAAAAGGTATTATGAGCTATACTTGACCCACTTTAGTTGTTTTCTGTCAAGTGAAATAAGTTAAGCAAAGTGAATACTGCAAAATTCTGCCTAAGAGAAGTTGTGAATATTAGAAGCTAAATATCGAAAAGGTCAAAACTTAATTTTAGTTTCAAACATTTTGGAACACTGTATAAGTCAAGTCAAATGATAACGAGCACAATTTTCTATATGGCTAATTTTAATAAGACCATTTTTCCACTTCTTTTGTGAAATTAGGATTCCAAAGAAAGGAATATTTACTTATCACATTTCATATGCTCAACATCATTAGCTATTTTGCATAAGATACTTTGTTTCTATAACTATTGTCAACAACAAATATTCTTACATTTGAGTTAATCAAAACTTTTTGAGTTGAGAGTGTCAGAAATAACTTAGATTAACTTGGGAATAAAGGTAAGTTAATTTTTTGGCTTACATAATGACAGGGAAGGCAATGTAAAGCTAAGCTTTTAGGGTTTCATAAAAGAAGCTGAGACCTGAAAGCCAGTAGCAACTCTGTTAAGAGTAAAAGGAAAAGTAAATTTTGAAAAATATTAGATATTCTTGGAATCTATGTAGGTTGAGACCCAAGTTTGGAATATGGAATAAACCAAGGAAATTTCTGAAAGTCAGAGAGCAATAGGCTCAGTGTTTTTTGTATCAGGAACGTTCCTCTAGAAAACCACTTGTATCTTGTCAAGATGCAGCTACCTCTGCCAATTAATAGACACCACCAACAAATCAGCAAATACATTTTTTGCAGTTACTCTGTGTATTATACACTCTGTACTGACAATGGGAGAGTAGCATCCAATTAGACTAGCTTAGAAATTGGCCACCTCTCCTATGGGGTTTTTCTCATAGAAGCATTCTGACTCTCTGGAAGATTAGGTAAAAAGAGGAATTCCTCAGAGGAGCAAAGGCGAGGAGCCTAGAAAACTCCAAACAAGAGCTATCCACCAGAGCTATCTCCCTTTAACTAGGAATTTTGTCTCTCTCTGTTTTGGCAGTATTATTTCTTACATGTCTTTTTTCATTTGTCAGGAAGAAAGACTTTCATCAAATTCCAAACATAAATTCATCACCAAAGGGAAATATTTAACTCTTTTATGTCTCTTTATAAATTCTGAGAACCTCTTGGATTATGAGTATCAAAATTGCAAGCCCATCTCTGATTTCAGGAGAGTTCCCACTTGACATAAAGCTAAAAATATTAGCTTTACACAGTCACCCAAATATTTATTTTATTCAAGATAGTATTAGATTTAGCAAAGATTAATTAATATTTGTATAGTTATAAGGATGCTAGTTGTTAGAGTTGTTATTGAAATTCAGCAGTGTATGGTTATTTTTCAACTGAATCATTCTATCATCCAACTTCTCTATGAAAAGGAAATATGGTCACATTAGCTACTTAATGTGCCATACCTAAATATTTGATGAAACAATGGAAAATTTATATATTTTCAAAAATAAAATGGAATAATGATTTTAATCAAAGTTTCAGATATAAACTATTTTATTTATCTGAGCATGTAAAATACCTGATTAAAAATTTCTATTCAGCTTATTTTTAATGAAATTAGCCTGATTTGGAAAAAAAAAAGTCCTCTAGGAAATATTAAGCATTGCCTTGATTTTTCAAATAATGTCTAAAATAGTCTTGCTATGACCTTTAATTATTTGGGGGTTATTTTTCAAACAGAAAATGTCATTCCAGTGATTAGATAATACTATCAAAGTAATAAATACTTAGGCAGAAATTTGTATGGCAAATTATATAATAGTGTGCTTCTTACTCCACTTTCATTGCCATAAATGAAAGCCTGAGGGTGGATAATTTATAAAGCAAAAAGGTTTATTTGGGTCACAGTTCTGCAGGCTGTACAGGAAGCATGGTACTGGTACCTGGTGAGGGCCTCAAGGCACTTCCACTCCTAATGGAAAGGGAAGGGGAGCTGGCATGTGCAGAGACCACATTGCAAGACAGGAAGCCAGAAAGAGAGATGAGGGAAGTGCCAGACTCCTTTACACAACCAGCTCTCACAGAAACTATGAGGATGATGTGAGGATAGCACCAAGAAATTAATGAGGGATAAGCACCTTGAGGTGAATTAAGGCCAACTCTCATTAAGGCCCACCTGCAACACTGAGAATCAAATTTCTACATGAAGTTTGGAGGGTCAAATGTCCGAACTACAGCAGTCATGAAGTAGGTATTTCCATGTACATAATAAAAAAGCCCTGCATTTTAGGAAGAATTGAATGCAGGAGCAAAGAAACAAGCATGAAGATGGAATAGTTAAAAGAACAGGTTAGAATTGCCATTATTGTATGAGAAATGACTGGAAGCCGGGTGTAAGATGTATCAGTGTAGAAGACATCGGGGTTTTAAAGAATCAATTTATACATAACTTTAGGAAGTAAAAATCAGTAAAAAAAAAAAAAAAAGATGAGGATAAGAAAATACAATAGGATTTAAAATTTTGTCCTCTATCTACCTAGTATCCTTGTTGCGCTTTCTTAAGAACTATGTGTGTTATAGTAGATAGCTAACCAGACATGAGGAAGGCTGAAGCCTCCCCCCTCCAATCAGGAATGTCAGGCAACCATCAAGTGATAGTCAGATGGTTGTTATACCGTCTGTCTAAAATAATAACTGGTCACAAACAGCATCAGGGAAAAGTAGTCTCCCAATACACAGAAAAAAAAACAAACAGAAACTGGTGATCAGCAACTTCCTGATAAGATCTCAGGAATTAGGTGAGTGGACTCAAGCATGTGCACTAAGAAGAAAAATGGTGGAGTTTAATTGGTACATGACCTTCTGAGAACATTTGACTGGTAAGGGAAGAATGCCTCAAGTGAGCATGCATACAACTCTTGTAAAACACACTGCACATGTGGCCCCTCTCAAGAGCTGGAAAGCCACTGTGCGTGCAGACAGCTTACCCCAAAGGAAGATTCAGGGGAGAAGTGATGCATAACCCGGAAGAATAACAACATGGAAAACTCTAAGTCAAACCTCAAACTACATGCGTGAGTCTCTCAAGTCACACACTTGGCCCTCTTCCAAGTGTACTTTACTTCCTTTTATTCCTGCCCTAAAACATTTTAATAAACTTTCACTCCTGTTCTAAAACTTGCCTCAGTCTCTCACTCTACCTTTTGTTCTCTTGGTCAAATCCTTTTGTCTGAGGCAGCAAGAATTGAGGTTGTTGCAGACTCGTGGGAATTTACCACTGGTAACATGTGCTGATGCCTTTTCTTTAGATTAGATAAGATTTAGCCTACGACTCCTATATGTTATTGAAAATTCTAACACCTGCATGCAATTGATTTAATGGGATCATGCTGATATTTAGCCATAAAGCTTCCCAACAGGAAAGCTACTTTCCTGGAATGGTATACGTTCCTGAAGTCTTGGCTCAAGCTTATTCTACTTTTTTACAATCAGAAGAATCACAGACTGTCAGAAATAGTCTGACTATACCCCAAGAAGTGTTGCTAAAGTTGAAGTTTATTGCTTCACATCACAGTCAATATGGTTTCCTTCCTAAGTTTTAATTACCTCTTGGCTTCATTTGAAGTGTTCCTCATACTGACTAATCAGAACTTCTGTACTGCTCATTTCCCATCCTTATACACTTTCCATACCCCTTGCCTTTTCCACATATAGGTTGGCTCATTTTGATTTGTCTTTCGGTAAGATACATTTCTTTTCAATAAAAGTCTTTCCTTCTCCTCTTTGCTCACATCTAAGTGATGTCATGCCTATAAACCCCAATCTGTGCTTGAGTTGCTATAATCAGCTTCCTTCATAACAGAGGACCCTCTCTCTGAAACTAAAGCCCCAGAGAGACTTTTCTACTACTGAAGCTGAGGCTGTTTGATTGTTTTATTACACCATTTCTGTTCTTTTCCATTTCCTACTTACCCATGCAGCAAGACTCTATTTCTGTGCTCTCCTTGCAGTGAATCGTGAAGTTGTAACTGAATTCTGGCCTTGGAATAAAGGTGAAAGTGGCTGTTATACAACAGCACAACAACAACTGAAACATCACATTCTATAATCCTTCGTGATCTTTCTCCCACTCTGCTGGCCTAATGCAGGGGAGCTAGTGGAGGACCCCAAATCTCTTGGTGATGTCAGATTTACCAGACAGAAGATATAGGGGTCCTTGCTGACTTGAATTGCACTATGAAAGTGGAGAGAAATAAACTTCCCCAGTATTATGGCACTGAGCTTTTAGATTTGCTACCAACAGTTATTTCTGTGAATTACATAGCTGAGCACAACTCGGCCAGTAGCCTGGAGCTAGACCTGAAGTTGCTGTTAGACCCCGCACAACTTACTGAACTTGTGTGAACCTTAGCTAAGTTAGCTGAAAAATAAGAAGTAAAGAAAGATAACATTTACTCTTTGAGCTTATGGTGATGTTATGGACTGAATGTTTGTGTCACCTTAATCTACCGTCCCCTCTACTCCATGGTATTGGGAAGACGGGCCTTTGGGAAATAGGTTTACATGAAGACGAGGCCCTGATTATGGCATTAGTGGCCATATGAGAAAAAGAAGAGAGCGCGGATCTTTATTTTTTCTCCACCATGTGAGAACACAGGAAGAAGACAGCCATCTGAAAGCCAGGAAGAGAATGCTCCCCAAGAATCAAATCAGCCAGTAGCTTTGTCTTAGACTCCTAACTTCCCACACTCTACAACTGTGAGAAACAAATGTCTGTTATTTAAGCCATCCAGTCTATGGTAGTTTGATATGGCAACTTGAACTAAGACAGAGGACAAATAAATAATACCTCATTTTGCTAATAATATTTAGCAAAAGGCCTAGAACCTAGAACAGGTTATCAAATGTTAGTTTTCTTCATCCATTCTGCTTTCTTGGGTAAATATTCATTACAGACTTCCGTGAAATAAGAGTCAAGAATATTTACTTTATTTTTCTTTAAAATTTAACAATTTACCACCACTCATAATTTACACTCGTGGTTATATTTTTTCTCATTCCTTGCCACTGCCCTATTCCTTTTTATTTTTAATTTTGAAAGTAGACTAGGTAGTAAAATTAATGGAAAAAAATAAAAATATCTCTCAACTAGTCACTCATGAATAATAAAGTATCTTATAATCAACATTGCAACTTTTATCAAGAGAAAGGTACTTTATTAAACATTTTGCATAATCTGCATTGAAAAAACTATTTCAGGATAACATGGGACGGTGGGTGCTATCACCTTGGTTTTCCTGATGCACCTGAACTCTTAAAGATGGGAAGGTTTAGAGAGTAGACATGCTGATTAAATTTAGCTAAGCACAGTTTTTGCACTGGGAAAAAAATTATTACTGCCTTTTTACTTTTTATTCCATTAGACTGTGAGTAACTTGTAGATCAGTGCTATTCTTTACAAGATTGTCAAAGGAATGAGTAAGTGATAGACAGAAATATAAATTTATACTTTGTTTCCCGTTTCTCTGGCTCCCATGTAACTGCATTTTAAAAAATGCTAATAAATTTGATTTCTAGAAAAATTTTAGGTGTACAGAAAAATTGTGAAGATAGTAAAGGAAGTTCCCATACTCTAAATCCAGTTTACTTATTGAATTCTTCAATTATTATGGCATAGTTCTCACTATTAATAAATCAATATTGGTACATTGTTATTAAATAAGACCCACAGTTTATCTAAATTTTCTCAGTTTTTCGCTGTTTTTCTTTATGTGTTTCAAGACTCCATCTAGGATACCATGCTACACTTAGTATAAATCATCTCTCTCGTTAGGCTCATCTTCACTATAACAGTTTATCATACTTTCCTTGTTTATGATTATCTTAGTTTTAGGGAGTACTGGTCAGGATATTTTATGGAGTATTCATTAAGTTGGATTTGTCTGATGCTTTTACTATGATTAGATTGTGATTATGGGTTATTGAGGGAAAGACAACGGAGATTGTCATTTCACCACATCATGTTGAGGATGCATACTAACAATCTCATCACCATTGATGTTAAACTTTCTCACATGGCTGAGATTTCTCCTTTATAAAGTTATTACCTTCTCTTTTCATACTGTATTCTCGTAAAAGAAGACACTCTATATAGCACATACATGAGTGGAGAATTATGCTCTATCCCTTTTAGGACAGAATAGCTACATAAATTATCTATATTCTGCATGAGAGATTTGACTTTTGTGCCTCATTTATTTATAATGAATTAGTATTCAATCACCTATTTGTAGTTCTAGATTCATAAATATTGCTTTACTACTGTGGGTTATTATTCTATCCTACTGTATTTGTTTTATTGCCTAAATTGTTCCGGCTTTGGCCATCTAAGACTTTTTGAGTTGAATCTTGAGTGCCTTTGTTATACCTCCCACCATAGTGTCTTGGTTTTTGTTGTCTTTTTAGTAATTCTTTTCATTTGTCACTACAAAATGCTATAGGCTCATCTTGTATATTTTTTGTTCCAGTCCTAGAATTAGTAATTATTTTTCATAGTTAGCTGACTATTACGTGGTTGCTTTATAGTGTCAATGGTCTGTGTACTTAAGTGTGTTTTTGTGATCGCTGGTAAAGGTCTTTCCTTTTCACATTCATCACTCCCTTCAGGACATTTTATAAGGCAGGTCTGGTAGACAAATATTTGCTTGTCTGAAAAATGTATTTTTTCCCCTTTGGTTATATATCTTAGTTTGTCTGGATATGAAATTCTTGGCTGGAGTTTCTTTTCTTTAAGAATCCTGAATATACACCTTCAGTCTCTTCTGGCTTATCGCATTTCTGTTGAGCCTTGTGGGAATATATTTTAACTGATCTGCCCTTTCTCTCTAACTGCATTTAGTATTTGTTCTTTCATGACCACATTGGAGAATGTAATGACTGTGTGTCTTGGGGGGTGGTCGTGTTCTGTAAGTATCTGGTAGGCGTTCTCTCCATTTATTGAATATGAACGTTGGCCTTTCTAGCCAGGCTGGGGAAATTTTCATGGGCAATATCCTGAAATATGTTTTTCAAGTCGCCTGCTCTCTCTTGTTCTCTCTCTCTCTCTCTTTCGGACACCAATAATGAAATAAATTAAATAAATTTTATTATTTAAAAGTCATGGAGTTTTTTGAAACGTTCCATTGTTATTCCTTTAATATCCATAGGGCCATTAATAATCCGTCCCCCTTTCATTTCTGATATTTGTGACTTGTATCTTCTCGTCTTTGTTCTTGGCTAGCCAACTTTAACACTTATCAATTTTATTTATCTTTTCAAAGAATCAACTTTTAGGTTAGCTTATTTCTTTTACTGTTTTCTGTTCATTAATATCTTTTATTTCTGCTCTAACTTTTATTGTTTTCTGCATGTTTTAGGTCTAGTTTTTGCTAGTTTTCTAAAGTGGAAACATTTGCATTATTTATTTTAGATCTTTCTTCTTATCTAATATGTGCATTGGATGCAATAAATTTCCCTCTAATATCTAATTTTATTATATCTCACAAATTTTGATAAGTTGTAAATTGATTTTCATTTTGTTCTATATTAGTTCACAAATGTCTAGTATGTTATATATGATGTGAAAATTGTATAGAATATGATATATTAACATACCTTAAGACTTTTCCAGTTATCTTTCTCTTTTTTATTTTTAGATTAATTCCATTATAGCCTAAAAACATACTTTGTATAACTTCTTTCTTTTAAGTTTGTTAATGTGTGTTTTATTTACCATAATATGTTCTATGATGCTGAATATTACCTGAGAAGATTGGGAGAAATGTGTATTCTGTTATTGCTGAATGGAATATCCCAATAAATGTTAACTAGATTAAGTTGATTGATAGTGTTGGACAAGCCAGCTAATCCCTTACTGAAAGAGATATGTTGAAGTCTTCAACTATAATACTGTATTTGTCTATTTATCCTAACAATTCTAACAGTTTTCATCTCACATATTTTAATACTCTGATATTAGGTACATACACCTTTAGGATTGTAATGCCTTTTTGGAGAATTGAACTTTGTGGATAATTGAATTATTATATTACTGATATATTTATCCCTGGCAATTTTCCATGTCCTGAGATTTGCTTTCTGTGCAACTAATACAGATACTCCTGCTTTATTTGATCAGCATTAGAATGAAATTTCTTTCTTTATCCACTTACACTTAACATATCCTAATATTTGTATTTAAATTTGTTTCTTAAAAACAATATATAAGCTGGATGCTGTGGCTCACGTCTATAATCCCAGCACTTTGGGAGGCTGAGGTGGGCAAATCACCTGAGGTCTGGAGTTCAAGACCAGCCTGACCAACATGAAGAAACGCCATCTCTCTAAAAATGCAAAATTAGCCATGCCTGGTGGCACATCCCTGTAATCCCAGCTACTCTGGAGGCTGAGGCAGGAGAATCACTTGAACCCAAGAGGCAGAGGTTGCGGTGAGCGGAGATCGTGCCATTGCACACTAGCCTGGGCAACAAGAGTAAAATTCTGTATTAAAAAAAAGAAGAAACACCATAATATAATACAGTTGGTTATTCTCATTCCCTTGGCTGTCTTTTAATTAGTATTTTTATATTATCTATGTAATAAGTGACTATTGACATATTTGGATTAATATCTATCATATTTTTAGCTATTTCTTATTTGTTGCACTTCTTTGTTTCTTTCCAGCCCTAAACTTTTAATGTTATCTCTGCTTCTAATTAATCATTTTATATGATTCTATTTAATTTCTTAGCATATCAAGATATTTTCTTTTATTTTAGTCATTACCCTAGAGTTTAGAGTATACATTTTAACCAAGCCTATCTTCATATGAAATGTTAACTCTTCACATGAAAAAATATATTTTATCTTCTTTCATCTATTATTTTCAGATGCTTCTTTTTTATTATGTAGATTTAACTTTCAGATACTTTTTATTTAAATCTTCCCTAAAGAACTTTTTGAAAAATTTTTTGCGGGACAGTTCTACAGGCGATGAATTCCCTCAATTTTTGTTTGTCATAGAAAGACTTTATTTCCCCTTCCCTTTTGAAGGATAATTTTATTGGTATAGAATTCTAGGTTGAAGGCTTGTTTTTCTCCCAAAACTTTAAATATTTAATTCTACTCTTTTTTTTGCTGGTATAGCTTCTGAAGACACATTCCGTGTAATGGTTATTCATTTAACTCTATAGATAAGTAAATGGTTTATTCTCTGTCTTCTGTCACAATGTTACCTTTGTCTTTGGTTTCTATAGTTTGCATATGATAGGACTCTTGTAAAAATTTTTCTTAGTGTTTTCTGAGTTTACTAAATCTGTAGTTTGTTGTTTGCCATTCATTTTGAAAAATTCAGTCATTATTACTTAAATATGTCTTCTGCTATGTTCTTTGGTTTCCTGCTTCTGCTATTCCAATTGCATATCTGTTCTACATTTTGAGATAATCCCACTGTTCTTGGGTCTCTACTCTTTATTTAATTGCATGTTGGAGGGTTTCTACTGGGTTATCTCAAGCACTCTGATTCATCTCCCTGTCATATGCATTCTACTGATAATTCTATGAAAGTTCTAATTTCCATGTTTTCTTCTGATTTTTAGCTTTTCTTTGAAATCTTATTATACTTTCCATCTGTCTGAATGCCTGCTGTTACTTCTTATCCCTAGTTCTTTCTTTACACTGTATATTCATTTTTTTCTTTTATGTAGCTCTTTTTTACATATTTGTCAAGCACCTATTATGCCAAACAATGTACCAGGTACTAAGGGTATGGAGAAAATGATCTATACACATCTCACTCTAGTATAATTCATTTTTCTGTGTGTGTGTGTGTGTGTGTGTGTGCACATGCACACACACAAGCATTGTGTATTCCAGATGGAAGATGTAAAGACAAAAAAAGGTGACCATATGAATGCAAGCTAATGTCAGAAAGTAGTATATGTTAGGAAGAAATTGTACCATGTTGGTTTGTTACTGAGGGAGTCTTGTGAACGGGTACTTTATAATGTGTAATCATTCAAGAATATCATTTTGAGGGGATGACTTTGAGCTGAAATAAAATTCTTTAGAAGAATCCAATCATTTGAAGAATTGAGGTAAAACATTCAAGCAGAGGATAAGAATGAGCCTGATCCATTTAAAAAGCAGAAAATTACCCACGTGAATTGCTAGAACATAGCAAATGCAGTGAAGCATGGTATATAAGATGAGATTTTCAGAGTGTACTGGACGAAGATAAAATAGGGACTTGGAAACAACATGATTGCATTTTCCTCACAGGCAGAAGGGCAGTAACTGGGAAGGTTTAAATATGTGTGTGGGGAGGCTGGGGTTTTCTTAAATGATTCACATATTTGTTATCGCTAATGAAAGAAACACTCTCCCATTTGCTACCTCTTAGGTTAGATGCCTACATTTGCCTCCATAAAAATATGAACTTGGCCAGGTGCAGTGGCTCATGCCAGTAATTCCATCACTTTGGGAGACCACAGTGGATGGATCATGTGAGGTCAGGAGCTTGAGACTAGCCTGGCCAATGTGGTGAAACCCTGTCTCTACTAAAAATACAAACATTAGCCAGGCGTGGTAGTGGGCGTCTGTAATCCCAGCTACTCAGGAGGCTGAGGCAGGAGAATCCCTCGAACCCAGGAGCCGGCAGAGGTTGCAGTGAGCAGACATTGCACCATTGCACTCCAGTCTGGGCAACAAACACGAGACTCTGTCTCAAAAAAAAAAAAAAAAAAAAAAGACAGGACTGTATGATAAGTTTGTTCTTTCTCTCTGAATCTCTAAAACTGGCCTAGTGTTTGCATACTAAGTGATACCCAATAAATGCCTATTCTTTCAGTTAAATAAGTACATCTACTTATGTAGATGGATTTCTTACTCAAATACAGAATGAAAGAGACATAAAAGTGATTTGCTCATTCATATCCTGAGATGGTGGAGGACATGCCACCATAGTTTGCATACCTTGTTCAGTGCTAACTCTCAGCATGTACAGGTGAGCTGATTCTTCGCTTAGGAATATTTATCCAAGGTTTTCTTCAGTGCCACCTATACTCAGCCTAGTAGGTCTGAGATTCCCAGAAAATGGATTTTGTGAGAATCACTTATTATCAAGGGCAAAAAATAAATTAAAGGTTATTTAATCTAGTCCTCCATAGCAGTTTGAAATTGCCTAACACTAACCCAATTTGATGATTTTACACTTCTATCATAAGGGAATTTGCTGTCTCCTAAGATAGCCAATGCTATTTCTAATGTGTGTTCTTGACAGTTAGAAGTAGCCATATATTGGCCTCCTAAAAAAAAGCTTAGTAAAGAACTCATGCTAAGTATTAAGTAACTATACATTTGAGAATAATTTCCTTATAGTGAGCCTAATTTGTTTTTTTTTTTTTTTTTTTTTTTTGAGACGGAGTTTCGCTCTTGTTACCCAGGCTGGAGTGCAATGGCGTGATCTCGGCTCACCGCAACCTCCGCCTCCTGGGTTCAGGCAATTCTCCTGCCTCAGCCTCCTGAGTAGCTGGGATTACAGGCACGCGCCACCATGACCAGCTGATTTTTTTGTATTTTTAGTGGAGACAGGGTTTCACCATGTTGACCAGGACGGTCTCGATCTCTTGACCTCGTGATCCACCCGCCTCGACCTCCCAAAGTGCTGGGATTACAGGCTTGAGCCACCGCGCCCAGCCTCCTAATTTGTTATTGAATTTTATATTTGAGTCTTATTCCTGTCTTCTGTGGATATCAAGTTCAAATCCAATCTCTAGCTATTCTGCATATAGGATTTTATGAAGCTTTCAATTTATTTCCATAGAATCCTAGTGAATGATTCATGGAACTCTTCAATATGGGCACCATGGAAAGAAGAGTTATCTTGTTGAGCCTGGGCAGTGTTCAGATGTTCTGGAAATTTTCGTCTTTAAGAAGGATGAAGTTCCTGGCTGGTTTTTGAAAGAATTAATAATGCTAGATTGAACTAATGATTGTGCAGTCATTGTGATGACATTAAAAACAACCATGGCCTTGGAGCCAGATATACCTGGTTCAAATTCTAGAGCTACACTTTATTAATTCTGCTAGTGAGATCAAGGGACTTATTCTTTCAGAGCTTCATGGACAATATGAAAAATGAAGACTTGTTTACTTGCCATTTTTAGGAGCAATAGATACTAACATGATTTTAAAATTGTAATATTCACACACAAATATTATGTCATCATTGTTACCTTTGTCAACACTATCATTATTTTTGTGGTCATTGATTTCTCATCAAACAGCAAACTGAAGAAGACTTTTGAAAACAGTAGAGTGGCCATGAAGTAGCGACAGGCGCATTGAAAAGGTAGTGTAAATTATAAGATGTAATTGCTGAATTAAAAACCTATATTACCTCCCTTGTGGTTTGCCAAAATCTAGAACAATCCCCATGTGGTCATTTTTTGGTTATAAGCACCTTACCCTCTCTTGATCTGTTATTTTTTCACCCAATGTGTGGCACAAGGCAAAACTAAAATATTTGTTTTCCTCGACAGTCCTGAGATATGAACAAGTATAATATTTTGATTCTTTTAAGAATGTGGAGGCTGGGCATGGTGGCTGGTGCCTATAATCCCAGCACTTTGGGAGGCTGAGGCGGGCGGATCATGAGGTCAGGAGATTGAGACCATCTTGGCTAATAGGGTGAAACCCCATTTCTACTAAAAATGCAAAAAATTAGCTGGGCGTGGTGGCTCACACTTGTAGTCCCAGCTACTCCGGAGGCTGAGGCAGAGGTTGCAGTGAGCTGAGATCATGCCACTGCACTCCAGCCTAGGTGACAGAGCAAGACTCTGTCTCAAAAAAAAAAAAAAAACAACAACTATGTGAAAACTGGGGTTTTAGAATCTAGAAAATAAATATGAAGTCACAAATTTTGTTTTAAAGATGAGCTGGAATCGAATTCAAGAATTCAGAGAATTTATTTTCACACTTGCTCCAAAGCTCCTCTCCCTACACAACGTGGCCTCTTGCCAAATGTAGGTCATTTGATGCTCCATTTAATCCCATCGGTTTTTGAATATGTCAGTTTCTTACAGTCCAAAACAGATAGAAACGCATGTATAAGATTGTCTGTGTGATACTGACACATTTAAAGTCCCTTAGGTTTCAATAACCTTTTTCATCCTGAGGGCAGGGTAATGAAATCAAAACATTTAAGCACAGAACATATCTACCCCAATCTGAAAAAAACAGCGAATTCTGGTTTAAATGTTTATTGCACGGAATAAATGTATGGATACATTCTAATTACTTAAAGAATGTCACATGGCTCTAATAAGCTGCCATTCCACTCTGGTTTTAGATATATGTAGTTTAAAAAGTGAAAGAGTGAGCCACCTACAACCCAAGGGTGTGTAGTTTCTCTAGCCATTGTTATGGTAGTGCTGATAATCTGTTGGACTCAGGGAATGCATGCATAGCTTGGTTCAGTAGCATTATCAGCAATGCTAAAAGGAATAGCCCTTCAAAGGCGAGAGATTTCTTACACATCTGTATGTGCACATGTTTCATGTACCAATAGTGCATAATTATTCCACTATAGAATATGGCTTCCATTTAGAGAGTAGAAAGAATTGGTTCTGACAATCTGCCACCTAGTGACCATTTTATGAAATGGAAGGCACTAAAGGGGCCACAGAATGTCTGGAAGGAGAAAGGTTACACTAACTTTTGCCAGTCCATTAAAAGCCATCTGCTAATCTTAAAAGAAGAAAAAAAAAAAAAACATGCAATGCTTCTTTTCTCCCTAGAAACATTGTCTGGCAATGTGCCTATGCTTTTACCATTAGCATTGTAAAATCACCACTTTGCTTTGAGGAAAGCAGTGTTGCATAGTGCTGGAAGGACCACTTGGCTTTTGCCTCCAACAAACATGAGTTTTGTGGCCAAGTGCTCCAGCTCAGGGCATCAATAGTCATACAAAAGCATCTCAGAGTTCTTATGTATCCCTTCAAAATCTTCTTAGTCATTCACAGTTTCTGTGACAACTGATTTAAGTAGGCCTTGACTAATTTCCTGCAGGAGCAGCATGAACGACACTTTGTCTTGGTCCATGTTGTAAATATTTTTGCTTCATACACTGGGGTTTCATTGATGTGTAAAGATGGGACTGTCATAGAAAAAGTCTCTGCAAGCATTTATGTGCAACCTGGAAGTACAGGCTCAGGGACCCACCTTTGGTCAATGGGAAAAAAATCTGATAGATATTTCCCCCCTTTTTATCCCCCAGGCAGTAAATTTTGACATATATTTCATAAAGTTCTTCAAAAATTCCCAGTGGGACTGGTAACTAGTTATTCATACTAGTGGCCAACTTGATAACTTATTCTCATATTGGCTCTCATTCCTTCTCTGTGTCACTTACTTTCCATGTATTCCTATTCCCTAGTATATTACCAAACAAATCACCTTCATATAAACCTTTTTTTTCATGCCCCAGAAGAAGACTCTTGCTTTAAATCTTTGTTCCTTGAAGTATGGTCTGTGTAACATCAGTTTTGGCACCACCCGGGAGCCTGTTAGATGGATAAGCCTTAAGGAGTATCCTGGACCTAGAGAATTTCAACCTGCATTTCAGCAAGATCATAGGTGCTCATTGAAACCTGGAAACTTTGTCTTAAAGTTCAAATATCATAGCAATTTGTATCAGATGACAAATTCAAATGCATCAGAGGCCAGACAAATTATTTAAACAAGTTAAGTCGACTGATTGTCAGGCAACAGAGAATATTGGAGACTTCAGATTGGAAAGCATACCTACTGTGCTGTTTGAAGGGTGAAGCCACCACATGAACATTGAAAACTGGTACCATATAGTAACACAAGCCTCATTTCTTGCAAAGTGTTCTAGAGACACAGCAAATTGAAGCTATAAGCACTTTGTGGGCCCAACAAAGACACCTAGAGGTTGCATACCACCTGAAGTCTCCCACATGGCCTCCTTTTCTCTAGGCATTAAAGCTGCAGTACTTACGAGGCACTCAGCAAGTGAAAGGACACCACAAATGGACAATACAGGAATTCTGCTAAGGTATCCTGTTAAATCTCGCCTTTCTTCCATTTTAAACTTACTATAGCTCCTTCTACCTCCATATGCTCACTTGTCAAGTCCATTGTCATATATTTCTCAGATTTCTCTCCATGCTCTTGAAGGCACAATCTGGCCTCTCAGTTTGATATTATTTGATAGTCTTTACTCCATAAAGGAATCAACTGTCCCTTTCTCTTTCAACTTTGTTTGAGGGGATATGCTGTCATAAAACCCACTCAAATCAACTATGGCAATCACCTCCTCGGACCTACCAGGTTTTCTTGAAGGTCAGGAATTACCTGGATTTCAGAGAGTTGTTCTCCTTGCAATTGTTACCACTGTTGTTTATGATCATAAACTCTGCATATTTTCCCCTTTTTAAATTGAGCAAATTCAATATTAGCCATTATTTCTCCATAAATACAATGTTGGTACATTAGACGATATTCTTTTGGGAGGGACAGTGGAGTCTGGCTC
Source organism: Sapajus apella (assembly GCF_009761245.1). NCBI lineage: Eukaryota > Metazoa > Chordata > Mammalia > Primates > Cebidae > Sapajus > Sapajus apella. The sequence goes on along the minus strand of NW_022436955.1, from coordinate 7,368,664 downwards.
TGTTGCCAGGCTGGAGGGCAGGGGCATGATCTTCGCTCACTCTAACCGCCACATCTCGGGTTCAAGTGATTCCCCTGCTTCAGCCTCCCTAGTAGCTGGGACTACAGGTGCATGTCACTAGGCCCAGCTAATTTTTTGTCTTTTAGTAGAGACAGGGTTTCACTTTGTTGACCAAGATAGTCTTGATCTCTTGACATTGTGATTTGCCTGCTTTGCCTCCCAAAGTGCTGAGATTACAGCCGTGGGCTAGCTTGCCCAGCCCATTAGAAGGTACTCTAAACACATGGTGACCATGTAGAAAAACAGCAATAAAAAAGTTCCACTTCAAAAAATAAAATGTTCCTCCCCTTGGAAGGTAAAAAATAATGATGGTGCTGGGCTATCACTAAGGAGTCTTTAATTTTTAATTTCTCATGATTTTCTCATTCACTGCAATTTATTCTTATCAGCAACTTATGAGGTTCCCTTGGATAGAAAAATGACACACCATGGTGGGATTATTTCCTCTTTCCATTTGATTATGAATTTTGTTATCACAGTGTAAGCAAATTCTACACTAAGCCTTGTGATTTGAAGATTGATAATAAGAATCATAAAATCAATACTTAGTAAAATAATTTAGCAAAAAAACAATACATTTTTGTATTTGAAGATTAACTTGGTTGTTTGTCTCCCCTCATGAAATTACTTTTGTTCAAGGCCTACTGTGCAGAGAAGGCCTTAGGGAAATAAAGTGGTACATTTTTCATTGTCTTCAAATCTATTTTCTGCTTCAATGGAGTCAGCATTAAATTTAAAGCAAGAAAATCACTCGTTGATGGAAGTCTTAGCATAAAAAGCATGGTAGAAAGGTGCACTCACTTCTGGGTGTTGAGTTTTAAGTCACCCAAGGGCACATATCCTGACCACATAAACATCAAAGATGTGATTTCACACAGCTTGAACACCTAACCTGTACCACAAAAAGAGGTGATTCTTATTTTAAGAACACAAATATTGCTATTTTTAGGTAATCTAGTAGAACAAAGAGCCTCACCTTTTATATGAGAGAACTGGCTTTAAATCTATGATCTTATACGTATTAGCCATGTGATCTTAGATAACACACTTAACATCATTGAATATGTTCTGACTCCTATAGCGCCTGGTATTTCTATTATATTAGCATGTGATTGTATATATACAATTTTATCGCTAAAAAGATTAAATAAAACCTTTTTCTGAATTTCCAGTGTTGTATTCTGTGCTCTCAGGGTCAATAACATGTCTGTTCTCACCCCATAATACTTTATCCTACACAAATACCCTTGAATTTCTAGAACTCGTACTCTGCTTGTCAGACAGTGACCTACCTACAGAAATCCAGGGTCTGTTTTTTACATATCCATTTCCCTAAATTAAAGGACCTCTGGAAATAAGATTTTCCTTAATAATTATTGCATTTTCTCCTTCTTAGCCCATTTAAATATAATACAGTTTCCCCTTGGTATCCATGAGGGATTGATTTCAGGACACTCTATGGATATTAAATTATGCAGATGCTAGAGATGCTTTTATAACATGGAGTAGTGATTGCATATAACCTAAACACATTCTTCTGTATACCTTAAATCATCACAAGGTTACCTATAATACTAACGTAATGCAAATGCTATGTAAATAGTTGTCATACTATCTTGTTTAGGAAACAATGACAAGGGAAAAAGTATTTACTTGTTCAGTACAAAAACAACCCTTCTTTTTAATTTTTTCAAACATTTTTGATCCATGACTGATTGAATTCACAGATGCAGAGTGTATGAATATGGAGGGCCAGCTATATACAGTAGTACTCCCTTATCCATGGTTTTGTTTTCCATGATTTTAGTTTCCCCTGGTCAACTGTGATCTGAAAATATTAAATACAAAATCTGAGAAGTAAACAATTTATAAGTTTTAAAGTACACATTACTCTGAGTAGCTTGATAGAATCTCACACCATCCAGCTCCATCCTGCCTGGGATGTGAATAATCTCTTTGTCCAATGTTTCTATGAGGTAGATGTGACCTGCCCATTAGTCATTGACATAGTCTGTTCCTGATATCCAACTATCAACATCTTCATGGCTCAATGATCCAGGATTATCTGAAGCAAAAGATCCTCCTTCTGATGTATCCCCAGAAGGTCAATAGTAGCCTAACATTATGTCACAATGCCTATGTCATTCATCTCAGTTCACCTTATCACTATAGGCACTTTACTATCTCACATCATCACAAGAAGAAGAAAATATAAGACTAAAATATTTTAAGAGAAAGACCACATTTACATAATTTTAATAGAGTATATTAATATAATTTTTCTATTGCTGTTAATCTCTTGCTATGTCTTATTTATAAATCAAACTTTATCATAGATGCATATGTACAGGAAAATATAGTATATATAGAATTTTATACTATTCCTTGTTAACAGGCATTCAATGGGGATGTTAGAACATGGATAAGAGAGGACTACTACGTGTTCAGTAAATGTAGACAGTCTGAAAGTAATATTATCTGCAGATTACATCTAGCTTTGGAATTCTCTACTTAAAAGGAAGGTGAGAGAAATAATTCAAAAAGTCGAACAGCATTTTATGTTAGAGAAAGAGCTGTAAACAAGCTAGTTGTTACTAAACAGTGTCTCAGGTTGATGGCTCAATTTTTTTCTTCTTTTAACTGTTCATTTCTCAGAGTAATATGTGTTGCTGGAGGGACAGAAAGGTCATATGTAGCATGAGACATATGTCACCTCCTGTGTCATTACTAGGAGAGTTTACTTTGCCTTCTTTACCTCTTGACAAGCTCCTACTTATTTTCCAATTCCCACTCAAGTAAACTCGTTTCAAGGATACAATTCAGGGAGCAGTTCTACAGGAGGAAAGAAGGCAGCATGGATTGTTTTCAAACAACGTGCATGTGAAATACTTTCCATGGGCAAATATTGAGCATTGTATCCTGCTTTTGAGTATAATTCAGCCAGCTAAGTGACTCTATTGCAAAAAATGAGGCCCTCGGACATGCAATTTTTCTCTTTGCTTAACCCAATATTCTGGTTAACAAAGTTCTTTGATAAACAATGAATGTTAAATTCTGATTAAGAAGAGAGGCAAATACAGGTAGAAGAGAGAATAATACCATTGAGATATTCACCCATTCAGCTAATATTTAATAAGCAATTATTTTATAACATACACATAATTGCTGGGATTTTTCAGGTTCATACTGTGATGAATAAAATTGTCTAGTTAAGAGAAGAAAGAGAACTATGAAAATAATTAAAAATAATTATAGATTGGAAGAGTAGATATAAAGGAAACACATAAAGGATGTAATATCTAATAACATGAGGGAAAAGTAAGAGGAAGAAAGTTCAAAGTAGGCCTCTTTGATGCAGTGACATTTGAGCTTAGCCCTGAAAAATAAAATACTTCAGCTCTGATAAAAATGAATAACAGGGACTACATTTACCTTTGACATAAAATAACAACAAAAATCATAAAAAGCAAAATAGATAAAGCAATGGATTTTCAAGACATGGGACTGCAGGTAACAGATGTTGGGTGGATTTGTCCTATCAATTATTGAGGGATATATGCTAAAATATCTGACTGTGCATTTGTCTATTTTTCTATTTTTCTTTGCAGTTTTATTGGCTTGTAAGTTATGCATTTTAAAGCTCTCTTATTAGGTACATAAACGTTTAAGATTGTTATGATCTCTTGAAGACTTGCCTCCTTTATAATAATGAAATGATCATCTTTGTCCATAGTAATTTATTTGCTCCAAAATCTAATGTCAAATATTACTATTATATAATATTATATCCAACTTTATTTTGATAAATATTAGCATGGCGTAGCTCTTTCAGTTCTTTTAGTTTTAACCTACTTTTTCTTATTAAAGATAATTTCTTTCTGCTAGCATGTAGTTGGGTCTTGTGGGTTTTTAAAAACTCTACTGGGATATTTACTATTTGCATTTATTTGTATGATTAGTTTTAGGTCTTTCATCTTATTTCTAGCTTTTTATTTGTCTCATGATTTATTTAATCTTTACCTGCATTCTTTTAATGATTTCAATATTTTTATGATTCCATTTTATTCAGTAAATGGTGCTGAAAAAACTGGCTAGCCATATTCAGAAAACTGAAACTGGACCCCTTCCTTACAAAATTTAACTCAAGATGGATTCAGTACTTAAATGTACAACACAAAACCATAAAAACCCTAGAATAAAACTTAAGCAATACCATTGGGGACATAGGAATTGGCAAAGACTTCATGACAAAAACATCAAAAGCAATTGCAACAAAGGCCAAAATTAATAAATGGAATCTAAGTAAACTACAGAGCTTCTGCACAGCAAAAGAAACTATCATCACAGTGAACAGGCAACCAACAGAATGGGAGAAAATTTTTGCACTCTATCCATCTGAGAAGGAACTTAAACATATTTACAAGAAAAAAACAAACACCCTCATCAAAAAGCGGGCAAAGGATATGAACAACACTTCTCAAAAGGTGATGCTTATGTGACCAACAAACATATGAAAAAAGTTTAACATCACTGATCCTTAGAGAAATGCAAATCAAAGGCACAATGAAATACCATCTTAAACCAGTCAGAATGGTGATTATTAAAAAGTCAAGGAACAATAAGGCTGTTGAGAAAAAAGAACACTTTTACACTGCTGGTGGGAATATATATTAGTTCAACCATTGTGGAAGACAGTACAGCAATTCCTCAAGGATCTAGAACCAGATATACCATTTGACCCATCAATCTCATCACTGGGTATATAACCAGAGGAATATAAATCATTCTACTATAAACACACATGCACAGGTATGTTTATTGCAGTTCTATTTATAATAGCAAGGTCATGCGACCAATCGAAATGCCCATCAATGATAGGCAGGATAAAGAAAATATGGCACACATGCACCATGGAATACTATGAAGCCATACAAAGAGATGAGATCATGTCCTTTGCAGGGACATGGATGAAGCTGGAGGCCATCATCCTCAGCAAACTAACACAGGAACAGAAAACCAAACACCCATGTTCTCATTCATAAGTGGGAGTTGAACATTGAGAACACATGGTCATAGAGAGAGAAACAACACACATCAGGGCCTTTTGAGGGGTGAGAATGAGGGGAGGGAACTTAATGGATGGGTCAATAGGTGTAGCAAACCACCATGACACACGTATAGATATGTAAGAAACCTCTACGTTCTGCACATGTATCCCATTTTTTTAAGAAGAAATTAAAAAATAAGAATAAAAAAGCCCAAAATGAGTATGTTAGAGACATACCCAGTGGTCATTATATTCTGACATTTACATAGGTGTTTACATTTGTGTGTGTATATGCGCATATATATATATATTAGATAAATCCAAGTTCTGTTGAACATAGACTACAAGTGCTTGTGTGAGTCATTTAACTTTCTTGATTCACAGTTACTACAGCTATACAATGAGGATAATAACTCCCGCGACGTTGCCCTCCTGAGGCTATTGTGAGAGATATGACAGAAATAGGACATGAAAGGTGGTTTAAAATATGCTCTTTTTAGATGCATAAGAGATTTTTATTGTATGCATATGTGAAATATAAAGATAGTAATAAGGTAGTGAATTTCAAAATTTTATTTGTAAAACTCAGATATCAAATTATATTAATTAATCAAAATTTTCCCAGTTTGCCAGTGGTTTATATAAGAGTATTGAAGTTCCCATCCTGGGTGTACCTCTCATTGTTTTTGAATTTTACTACAAATTATTGTTTATGAACTTTAAGTTAGTTACTTCTCTGAACCTTAGTTTTAGCATGAGTTGAAGGTAATTAAAATATCTGGTTCAAGAATATTTGTGAGAGTTAAATGAGATAATGTAAGAATCATCCCTACAGGATATACACAACTTAATGAGCTTTGTATATAAATACATAGACAAAGGCATAGAGCATGTGGAAAGGTAAATTATCTAGCACATTTTCTTGATCATATTAGATCCTTAATTCATTTTGTAATACTGTAGTTCTCACTATTGCCCCCAGAAAACGTTTGCCAATATATGGAGATATTTTTGTATCACAGGCAGGGGCAGAAGGGTGCTAGTGGCATCTAGTGGGTAGAGGTTAAAGATGCTGTTTAAAATGCTACAATGCACAGGACAGCCCCTTGCAACAAATTATTCAGTCCTAAATATCAATAGCGCAGAGGCTGAGAAATCCCATTGCAATGAATAAATAAAACAGACATGCAATATTCTATTCTTCATATGTGTATAGCTTCTAACAAATGAAAAATTTATCTGTACAGAGAGAAAGAGAGGGAAGGAGGGGGAGAAAGTAGAGTAGAAGGATACATTTTGTTATTTTCTTTCCTTTGTCTCTTGTTTGCTCATATTTTTTTTGGTGGACTATTCTTTAGTTTTGCCATGGTTAGTGGTCAGCAGGGTCCAATAAAGCAGCCACATCTTATGCAGAAGTTGTGACTGCTGTCATAATAAAACTAGAACACTGTGCCCAGTATGGTGACATTATTCCTGATTCATTTTCCCTTGTATCTTTTTTCTTGGAAGATACTTAAATTATTTCTTAGAGACTTTCTGTATGTCTGCCTCCATAAACTCAATCAAAATATAGGCTGGTTTGGGGTAGAGATAGGCAGTCTTCTCAATGTTGAATTCTATTCCTAAAGACAGTAGCAGGATTATAACTTTTGAGTCTGATTGGCAGGATCATTAATTTCCTCTGTAGGCTAATTTTATCAAAATTAAAAAAATAAAAATAAAATACAACCCTGGAAATGTATCACAAATTCTCATATTCCACATCTAGACGAATAACAATTTCTGGTTGCACGAGACAGATACCAGATTGCCATCGATAACCCCAGATTATAAATCCTGTGCACCTGACCCATGAAGAGATGCCTGATCTCTCATGTTATTGCTCCTCCCATGAGAATTTATTCATGTGTGGCAGCACAAATGAACAGAGGTTCAAAGTCACAAAGACAAGTGATAACACTGCATTTTTCGGGCAATGAACATTACAGGAATGGCATGAGAACAGGTATACAGATGAAAATAGTGGAAGTGTGATCCTGGAAAGAAAGCAGGAAGGTTACTTTATGTCACGTTTTTGTCAGGAAAGTCATCTGGCTATGTTATTATATTTTATAGCAGCAGTAGGGGTAGAGACAAGATTGATTAGCTGTGAAGTGGGAACTCAAAATGTTTGCCAAGTATAGCTAATTATTAATAATACTTGGGTGGCTGCTTAAGGTGAAACGATGGACTTCCATGGTTCTTAGGGTAAAAGGCAAAATCCTCTCTATGATTTGCATGGGTAGCTTGCTTTCAGTGCTGCCAATCTTACCCTCCACAACGAGGGCATTTTCTTAAGCTCTCCTTTCAGCCAAAATATTCATGAAATAAGATCCGGGTTATTCTTCAGATTGTGGCTTAGAATCCACCGGAACATATTCGCTAATTCCTAAACATAGTATACATATCTTTTCTTCATATTACCAATTAAATTTTAATTCTATATTAATGCAGTAATTTTGTGAATCACCTAAATATTCTACAGTAAAGGCAGAGGCCACAGCAATCTTAGCTGATCAGTTAATCCCCAATGTCTATACATAGTACCTGATCCATATTGGGCCCTCAGTAAAGACACCTGGAATAAAGAAATAAATAAGTGAATGAACATATGAGTCTACACACCCTTTGTGTTTTCTCAGGCCATTCTAGGGACAGGAAAATATGACAAAATGTGTAAACTGTACTTTTGTGGAGGTATCTCACAAGCTAGTAGGGGCTCTGATATGCGAGCATACAAAGCTAAATAAATATGAAAAATGGCTTAATAGTGTTCTAAACATAGATATAACAGTGAAACAGGAGTATGTACAGATATTTGCACCCCATACCCTCCAGAGAACAAGGTGTACATCATCTTCTATCAATTTCCATTTGTTCATCACATACTAATAAAACCCTTCTTCTGTTGTTGTTTTTCTTTCAAATGAAACAAATTTGGTTCCCGTTAGGTGTTTTGTATTCCTGTATTGTGTGTTTGAAATCTCTGTCTCTTCCACTCTGGCCCCTTTAACTCATTCCGTCCAAGAAAAGCTTCCTAGAAGTTGCCTCCCTAACAACCAGGTTCATGACACTCATCCCTTTCCCCTGACATTTTAAGACTATAACCTTGCTTTTATTATAGTAGTTAATATTATTTTTAAATACGTTCTTAGGTATTTGTTAATTTTAAATTTTTCTATCCTTTAGGATGTAAGTGCTATGGGAGAAGAAAAGCTTTTTTTTTTTTTTTTCTTTTTTTAAGCATTCTTCTCCCTGATGTATCAAAGAGAGCCAAGGACCTAGAAAACACCCTCAAATATGTTTTGAATGAGTATATGGATTGTGAAAGGATGAACGCACAAGATAGGAGACTAAAGAAAATCTAAAATTTAAATTTGATCTTGCAGGGCGAGAAGGTTTTCCTTTTCAAAAAGAGGGAGATAAATCTGAAGCAGAAAAAATGATATACGCTGCGTCACTGAGGCATAAAGGAAGTTATGATATATTAGAGAATTTTTTGGTGGTGTTAAGGAGGAAGCATCCCACTTGTCTTGATCAGTGGCCAGAGACAAGTCTACACATTTAGAAAGGTGAGGATAGGGCAGATTATGGAAAAACCTCAAAGTTAATGAATGTATCTTCTCTTCTCTGAGTAATAGGAAGTCACAGAAGGCATTTAGACTGCTAAATGAAATGATGCATTTTGCATTTTAGGAAGCTCAATTCAGCGTTTGAATGGAAATGAAATGGAGGAGAAGGTGGCTGCTAGCCAAGACACCAGCTAGAAGACTGTTGTCAAAGTATAGGGACTATTTATAAAGTGCCTCCTATAAGACTCCCAGTTTTGTTTTTCTTAAAATATAGACCTGACAATATTTAGTATTATAATCAGCCATAAAAATGTATCCCTCATACTATTCTGTTTTATTTTTAATGCATTTAATAGCTTTTATTCCACGTTTATAAATGAAAGAGAATGCAAAGAAACAAAAAAAATCAGACATTTTTAAGCCTATTCTATTTAATATGCATGTTATCAAAGGTTAAGCTATATAAATGCATTCATAAATAAAGGATAAAGAGAAACCAAGGTAATACACAAAGAAAGGCTAAAGCCAGGGTGTAAGGAGGCCAGGAGAAGGTCAATATTACCATATGAGACTTAAATAGAGATTATAGGATGGCATATATAAAGGATAAAAGTAATATTAAAATTAAGAGCCCTGGTAGGTATCAGAGGACAAAGATGGTCATGAGGGCAAAGATGTTGATACAAATGCAGCAACATGGATGAAACTTGGGGGCATTATGCTAAATGGAATTAGCTAAACACAGAAGTACAAATACTGGGTGATCACACTTTTATGTGTAATTAAAAAAAATGAAAAGTCAAACTCATGGTAAAAGGAAGTGGAGTAATGGTTATCAGGCACTGAGGGAGAGAAAGAAAAATGTAAATATTGGTAAAGGTACAATTTTCAGTTAAGTTCTGGAGACATAATGTACAGCATGGTGACTGTAATTAATAATGATGAATTCTTGAAATTTGCTGAGGGTATATGTCGTGTTCGCATTGCATAAACCCACACATGTATGTGCACACACACAGACGGTAGGTAGGTGAGGCGATGAACATGTTAGTTTGATTGTGATAGTCACTTCACAATGAATATATTTGTCAAAACAACACATTTTTACACTTAAATATATTTTTATCAATCACCTCAGTACAGCTGGAAGAACACAGTACAATGAGCCAGGGACTCAGCTCCATCCAGGCTCCAGTTCTAACTGTGGTCCTCACTAGCAGTGTAACACTGAGTAAGAATACTACTTTCTGTCCCTAGAATTTACTTCTCTCTCTCAAAAGAAAGCATTGGTCTCAATGTGTTATTAAAACTAGGGATTCCTTGCTTCCTAAAAGACTGTAAGTGGAGCTAGAGATACGAAAACTGCAAACGTCATTTCAGGACTCTAAAATGAATTCTAAGTTTTCTGATGAAAACACTCATAGGCAGGTGTTGAACAATGAGAACACATGGACACAGGGAGGGGAGCATCACCCACTGGGGTCTGTTGGGGGGAAATAGGGGAGGGACAAGGGGGGGTGGGGAGTTGGGGAGAGAGAGCATGGGGAGAAATGCCAGATACAGGTGAAAGGGAGGAAGGCAGCCATGTGTGTACCTATGCAACAGTCTTGCATGTTCTTCACATGTACCCCAAAACCTAAAATGCAATTAAAATAAAGAAAATGCTACAGCAGGTATTGCAACACCAGAGTCCCATTTTATGTCTTAAAATATGACTCACTGCTGTCATTTTGCATTGTTGATAGTTCTGATTAGTGATTATATATTTTGCATTCATAAAAATTGAAACATTACTGCTGTCTTCAGGTGATTTATTTTGCAGACAAAAGTTTATCATACATGGACCAAAAAGGAAACATACATAACTGAAGAGATGCCCAAGAGACAGGCTCAGATTTTCAGTGTCAAATGATAAATGACGATCATTTCAGCTATTTTCCCTGTTTCCTTCTCATAATGTTTGGGTAAGAAAAACAATAGAGTTTTCATTTGATAGCCTCAAAGAAGCACCTGTCAGAATATTTCCTTAGTGGATTGATGAGGAGTTATTATTATGAAATGTTAATTTGTGATAGGAAAAAACCTAACTGCGAATCTTGGGGCTCTTTTATCATTCTTTCCCCTGCAGTTTCCTATGGATGGTCTCTGGGATTATTGGAGCTCTGCATGGGTTTCTCTTATGCTTTTGGAACTAATTTGTTAATTTTATGGATGAGATGAAATATTCTATTTCCAATATTTCTCATTTTCCCCCAGTGGTGGAAAATGAGTTACTTATCAAAAGAGTCTATTTTCTTTTTGATAAAAAAATAATTAAAACATGTAGAAATGTTGGTCTTTGGGAAAGCAAGCTAAGAAGTGTATATTGGACATTACAGGACACTATTTGAGGAACAAGTATAACTCGATAAAGGAGAAAAATGTGGAGAGGCATTAATTGGCATGACAACATTCTCAGGTGCCCTCTGAGGAGTGGCCTGGCGTTACATAGACAGGAACAACACCTACTGGACTTCATTGGAACCATCCTGCTTATTCCTTCTCTCAAAATCTGATTATTATTCGGACCTTCACACACTTCAAGAAGGGTCCTAATTTGGCTGATATACTAAATATTCACCCTAAATAAATGTGATTAGGTTCAAGATGAGGTAATTTTGAAGTGTCTTTGATTATCTGGGGTAATACCCAAGGTTCGTTGTCTCACACCAAGGAAATCAAGGACACAGACACACAAGAAGTGAGTTAAAGAATGGTAGTTTAACAGGCAAAAGAGAAAAGCTCCCTTGTGCAAAGGGAGAGGGTTCAAACAGATCTCCCTATTCGCAGGGAGATGTCGTTGATTTTATAGATAACTAGAGGAAGCAGTGTCTGATTTACATAGGGCACAAGGGATTGGTTGGACCAGGTGTGCCATTTACACAATGTGTGAAGGAGCTGGCCACCATACCCTAGTCTTTTATTAAGCAGATGGGTTCTCTACCTGACTGGTGCCATGTTGCCTGCCTCTTTTCTGCACATGTGGCAACAAAGAAAAGGGAAGCTAGAGCTTCCATGTTGAACATACCTGGCTTCCAGGTATCGCTTTTCTATTAGCACAGCTGCTGGCATTTACTTATGCAAGCATCCTGCTTGCTTATCTATGCTTGCAGCTTGATTTTTTAGGCTGCTTTTTGTTAGAAAAGAAATGACTTTGGGGCTGCATTTTATTAAAAGGAAATTCCACGAAGGACTCTCTAAACTCTCACTGTCTGCTTAAATAATTTTTTAAGCTCCTGTATCAATTTGAAATGTTTCCCACAGCTTCTACTTCAAAACGTGGGTATCCAGCAAGGGCCATATCTCTGTTGTTTGTCACCTTTAGCATGGTACCTAACGCTACCTCTTTAATTCACCTGATACTGATTTTTCATACCTGAGAATTTGATTTGATTTCCCAGATCTAGATTGGGAAAGGGGTTTCCTCTTTTTTCCCCAAAATGAATAAGAAGAGAAGGGTGGTTACTTTCTCTGGCAAATATTCAGTATTTACTATTTGTTCTTCACATTGTTTTTTCTTGGCTCAGCTCTGGTTAGTTATTGTGGAGCTCCTTGGGTATGGATAGCAATTTTTGCCTATTTTAGGCCATCAGTTTCTTGTTAACACTTTCTAGCAGAGTTAGACTTTGGATCTCAACTATAAAACTGATTTATTCTATCAGCTATTCACTCCTTGACTGGGTGTATTCTGTACATTATTCATTTCAAGTAATGTTCTATTCTTTCAACTCAAAAAAGAAGATAGTGTGATGTGACATTTTGGGGAGGAAAGAAACAAAAAGGTTGTGGACCAATCACTCACCATAGTACATGACATAAGTAGATATTGTTTACATGTTCTCACTGATCCTAATTCAAAAATGCCAACTAAGAAAAAGAGTTCAGGGAATTGACATGTGACCACTCAGCTTTTGACTTTGCTGACTTAAACTATCAGAGTAAAAGAAAAATACCTAGGGGATCATATAAATTGGGTTAGAATCTGATTTTTTGTTTCTTATGATGGCATGACCAAAATGTTGCATATTGGAGAGGCTTGGATTCTGTATAAAATGATTATAGCTAAATGATTGGTTAAGGAAAATGTATATGAATTGTCAGTCACATAACATTTGCATAAGATACTTTTCATTTTACTTTTCTGGTTGCAGGAGACACACTATTTGGAGTAACAAGTGTGATGCCCTGTAGAGCAGAAATCCAGGATATTTAATGCCCCTACGTTTGGTACATTCTAATTCAATAAGGCATCCTCAGGTCTACAGAACCTTCTTCGTGATCTTAAGAAAAATGCATTGTTTACTGCAGTAGAGGATTACCTAGATGAGGCAACTGTGATTTAATACAAAGTGCAAAGTTGTTTAATGAAAAAGCAGGGATAATCAATGATAATGACAGAGGGAGGATATAAAGTCACATAATGTGAACTGTAGCATTCAAAAACATTAAGGCCTAAATAAATAATGAAAATAAATTAATAAAAGCATAAAGGAAGTGTCAACCTTATAATGAAAATCTGGAGATATGATTAAGTGTAGCTTTTATTCAAGGGCGAAGGCTGAGGGTAGCCACTTGGATAACACTGATTGAAAAAGAGTGGAGTCAGTGCTTGCAAGTGGAGAAATAAAGACTGCGCTTATGTGCCGGGCGCGGTGGCTCAAGCCTGTAATCCCAGCACTTTGGGAGGCCGAGGTGGGTGGATCACGAGGTCAAGAGATTGAGACCATCCTGGTCAACATGGTGAAACCCCATCTCTACTAAAAATACAAAAAATCATCTGGGCATGGTGGCGCGCGCCTGTAATCCCAGCTACTCAGGAGGCTGAGGCAGGAGAATTGCCTGAACCCAGGAGGCGGAGGTTGCGGTGAGCCAAGATCGCGCCATTGCACTCCAGCCTGGGCAACAAGAGCGAAACTCCGTCTCAAAAAAAAAAAAAAAAAAAAAAAAAAGATCGCGCTTATGTAGGGAGAGATAGGGAAATTTAAAAGTTGCAACATTTTCCATTCCAAGGCCAATACATAAGTTGCAACAATATGATTGGTTACAATTTGCTACATTCCAAGGAAAATTGCTTTAATGTTCCCTAAGGAGGGTAAACGGACTCAAGAAGGGTCCTATCTCTTGCACCTTTTAGTATTTCCTAATCATCCATAGTACAGGAATAAGGGAGGTAGCTAATCTGTAATCAGAGAAGCAGAATTTGCAGCTGCATTCTATGTGATTCAGGCTACATAGTCGCACTCCTCTCAAGCCTCAAATAATTTAAAGTTTCAACAGCTTTATGTTTAAATTTTTTAATTTCAAATTTCTTCCTTTTCATCAAGATCTTTCAAAGAAAACATTATAGATGAATTCAAGCTGTTTTGGCTCCTTTTATGTTCAGAAGCTTAGTCCCACATCGCTAGGTATCCTCATTCCTAGAAAGTAATATCCCATAGCAGAAGGAATTTGTCAGGTTATAAAGCTGACAGGGTAGAGGACTAATTTAGAGCAACATGAAGGAGGTGCTTATGTGACCTGGGTTAGATTACAAAGCTGTAGCTCTTCAATTAATGCAATTATTTGCCTGATATTTTATTTTTATTATTTTTAAGTTTTGCATTGGCTCCACTGCAAACAAATCCCACAGCAGCAGTAAAGACAAAAACAGGATGAAACATAGCAAATGATTATAATTCCTAGAATAAGTAACAGCTTGTGCTACCACGTTCCCCAAAATCCAAACCTGCTGCTTAGCCAATTGCTTAGAAAGGTCTGGTTGTTTGGGTCTTACTATCAATCATTAATTTAGTGATGGTATCTTATTCATTTGGGATATGCGCACAACACCTAGTTTTCATAACACAGGGTTCTCACTTGGGCTGCAGTGAGCATGTCTAATGCCATATGGGTCTGTAATGTAGCCTTTCTCATAAGTGAACTTCTTTGCTGAATAACAAGATATCCATGAGGTATTGTTGCGGCCTTTTCTTGTATAATTGGTTAGGGCATCTACATGCCAAATGACATCTACAATTCCCATTTGTGGCAGAAGGATGGAAGCTAAATGATCATATCAATAGAGTACAGAATGAATCCGACAAGATTGTAAGTAAGGAAAATGTGAATGCTTTAAAAGAGCACGAAATATTTGAACTTGTACCGAGGTATAACCTGCAAAATAAAGTCCTAAATATCCTTATGGTAGCCATGACCATAGATTGGTGCTGCATAGCCAATAGGTTTTATTTGGAGCTAGTGTTTAAACACCCAGCCACTGCGCCCAGTCAGTGCCACGTCAATCAATACTTTGTAATATCATGGTGTAAATACACTGTTCCCTTGGGTATCCATCCCATAATTCTAGTGCTATTGGGTCATGTGTCTTTGGTGTGATTCTTCTGTTCCCAGTGCTATTGGGCCACGTGTCTTTGGTGTGATTCTTTTGTTCCCAACATGAACAAGCAAGTTCACTAAGCTGACCAAAAGACAGAGTAAACCAAATAAGACCAACTCAAATTTGGGTTCTATCCTCCTCAAATTGAGTTGCCTTATTGCTCAGTTTGATCAGTGCTAGCATTACAGCTAAATAATTGGTTTCATTTATCAAAAATCTTTCCCTATATCCTTTACTTTTTAGAGTACTACAATTAAGCCAGTGATGTATAACATCCTTGGTCATACAAGTGTTAAGCATCAGTGACTATTCTTGAGAAACAGATAAGTTTCTGGTGTTTTACCCAATCTTGTCCTTGGAAAGGAGATACCTACCATAGTAGGCCAGACTCACTGGAAAGAGGCATGAGGCTGTATACCCAACAAGTGGTTTTCTGTACCTGAGCCTGATGCAAAAAGAAGATTGCTTCGTTGGCAACAGCTGATGATACTAGCGACAAAACCTAACAGTCTGGTGTCTTGGAAAATCTGTCTCCCTCAGATATCTTCTTCTCATTTTTGCTGGTTGTTGAGAATTTCCACTGTAGATCGCAAGTTTGAGATGAAGTACAAATTGGCAAAGTAACTTTCTTTAAATGGGTGATGTGTATTCAGAAATCAATTACTTTTTCCTTAGCAGCACAAGGGTTAGTTTGAAGCACCTGATAAGGTTCCTTCTGCCTTGTTGGAAGGAGCCTTTTAAAAAGATTCTGTTTCAGGCCAGGTGTCGTGGCTCATGCCTGTAACCTCAGCACTTTGGGAGGCCGAGCGGGTGGATCATGAAGTCAAGAGATGGAGACCATCCTGGCCAACATTGTGAAACCCTGTTTCTACTAAAAATACAGAAAAATTAGCCAGGCATGGTGGCATACGCCTGTGGTCCCAGCTACTTGGGAGGCTGAGGCAGAAGAATCGCTTGAACCAAGGAGGCTGAGGTTGCAGTGAGCCGAGATTGTGCCACTGCACTCCAGCCTAGAGACAGAGCAAAACTCGTGTCTCAAAAAAAATAAAAAAATAAAAAATAAAAGATTCTGTATCAAATAGTCAAAGACTCCTGGTTGAATCCCAAGGTACTAGAGGTTCGGGAGCTCACAGAAGAAAGAGTCTTTTACTAAATTACAGTTTTCAGTTAGCTGTTTTTATGACCACTGCAATAATAGAGCACATTCTCTTTTAATATCATTAATTTAAAATTGTCCTAGAGATATTTTCAAAGATCTACCTGTTAAAATTCCAAGTGGAGACAGCTGGTGCTTACTGAAAGGAGTTGATCTTAAGCTAAGCAAAGCTAATGGAAAGGATTTTGGCCAAGGAGTTTTAAAAACCTCAGCTAATTTTGCCAATTGAGATTTTTGTTCTCATTTATTGATTTAAGACGGTCTCACTTTGTTGCCCTGGCTGGAGTATAGTGGCATTATCTTGGCTCACTCCAACCTCCACCTCCCAAGTTCAAGTGATTCTTGTGCCTTAGTCTCCTGAGTAGCTGGGATTACAGGATGTGCCATCACGCCCAGCCAATTTTTTGTATCTTTAGTAGAGACAGGATATCACTAGGTTGGCCAGGCTGATCTTAAACTTCTGGCCCCAGGTGATCCACCCACCTTGGCCTCCCAAAGTGCTGGGTTTACAGGCATGAGCCTCTGCACCTGGCCTATTTATTTATCTTTGAGACAAGTTCTTGCTCTGTTGCCCAGGCTGGAGTGCACTGGTATGATCAAGGTTCACTGAAGCCTCAATCTCCTGAGTTCAAACAATCCTCCCACCTCAGCCTCCCAAGTAGCTGGGACTACAGGCATGTGTCACCATTCCTGGTTAAGTTTAAAATTTTTTTTGTAGAGACAGGGTGTTTCTATGTTGCCCAGGGTGGTTTCAAACTTCTGGCTTTAGTCTATCCTCTTCTCTCATCCTCACAAAGTGCTGAGATTACAGGTGGCCAGGTGAGTTTTAATTATTTTGTTTGTGCATTCCACTAATGCAGATGACTGGCAGTGATAGGTATTTTTCCTACTGACTAGATTATTTGTCTACTGAAATGAGCACGTCTGTCAGTATGAAGTTCTAGAGGAACTCCTCACTTTGGAATAATTTTTTTTTTTAATCTAAGATAATTTTGCTTACTGCTAAGGCTATTGCTTTTCTGCTTGAAAATACTTCTACTCCATGAGAAAACATACAAACCATCATTAGAACATACTTGCATCCTTGTAATGGTGGCAGGTGAATAAAATATAATTGCCATACTTTGAAAAGGCCTTCTTGTAAAGAAAAATGAACTTGAAAACTATGAGAGCTTCCCTGGGTTATGTTTCAATGAGTTGGAAAACATACAAGAACAATGACTATAATTTTGTTGGAAGTATGGGTAGACCATTTGGTCCTTACCAGTCAGTCTCAGAGGAGTATGTCCCCGCTTTCTTTCCCAATTTTCTTGTTGCGCTTTTGGAACTTTGGATTGAGCTGATTTTACATTAAAATCAAATGCTTTCTTAAAAGTTAAAATGGGTGGATTTTCCTGTATAGATATATTTAGAGCAGCTCTTTAGATCATGTAATCTACCAATTGATTTCCCTTGCTTTCTGAAGTGTTTGACTTTGAATGGCCTGGAATCTTGATAATGGTAAAGATTATGGCAATAATTTGACTTTCAATAATTTTAAAACAAAGTGTCCATTTTTTTATGGACTGGCTGGAAGAAATCAGGAAATCCTCTTTGTTTCATAGTATTCTAAAGTCAGGAGCTACTGCAAAAGCGTATCAGCTGTCTGTATAACTATTAACAGTTACTTCTTTTGACAATTGATAAGCTCTAATTAGTGCTTTAACTCTGTTAAGCCAAGATTGTTTCTGTAAGATAAGCACTTTCTATTTCCTCAATTAAATATACTATAGCATAACCTGCTTGATAAATTCTACATTTACACTTCAAGTAAGATTCATCTGTCAACCAAATAACGTTAGTGTTTATGGGGAGCCGGCGTTGCAAGTCTGCCCTCAGAAAGACAAATTATATAATCTTATCATTTCTTCTGATTGCATGGGTAGAAGAGTGGCAGGATTTAGAAAAGCCAAGGGAAAACATCTAGTAGAGTTTTGACAGGGTTGCAGGGCCATTCATGATCTGCTTCAGAAAATTTATTGATGTCCTAAAGCATTTCTTTAATTTGCCTTTTCTACCAATCTTTGGCTTTGCTTTCTGACATTAACATGTGAACTCAGTGATATAAATCAGGGAATCCGGGATTATATATTCAAATATTTAATTCAAATTTCCAAGTAAATCAAATATAGTACGGAAGAAAATCTGAGAATCCTTTAATTATCCCCTCAAGTTCTACAATGGCCCATAGTTAATAAACCAAGCCAGGTTTTTCTCTAACAGTCATGGTGTTCCTGAAATGGTGTTGGAACAGCAGACAAAGGAGGAGCAGAAGGAATGGGAAATGAGTCTAGTGAAAGAAGTTTTGTTAGTGGGGCACAAGGAGAAGGAGGAGCTGATGGATAATCAATTTCAGCAGTCTTTTTCAATTCAGAATTGTTTTCGGCATTATTTTTGCTTGTTTTCCTTCTGCAAAGAAATGATTTTACCAGAACCTCTTTTAGAAACTTATAAATACCACTGAAAATAGCTCTCCCAGTTATTTTGTTTTATTTTAGAGATTATTTTCTAACTGAATACACAGATAAACTAATTTAGGTATTTCAAAGATACCCCATTTTGGACATTGCAATTTCAGGTCATTGAGAGTTATGTGAGACCATTTTCCTAAATATTTGCATGAAGAGACACTGTATTATACATGAATCCAGCAAATGTTTCTAACGATGAGTCTCTTCCTTAAGGAGGAAGACTTGGCTTTAGAAGTGCAATTGCCATAATTTAGATTTTCCTTTTGAAATTTAACAGAGTTGTCAGAAGACCTAGTGGGAGGTTTTAGGATTGGATGTGCTGCTTGTGAGAATAGCTTCTAAAGGGGTTACACTTGAGTTGATACCTCCCTTTAATATGCCTTGGTGATCCCAAGAGACTTGAGAGGTGTTTTGTTTTGTTTTGTTCTTGAGACAGAATCTCCCTCTGTCACCCAGGCTTGAGTGCAGTGCCACAGTCCCAGCTCACTGCAACATCCTCCTCCTGGATTCAAGCAATTCTCCTACCTCAGCCTCCAGAATAGCTGGGATGAAAGGCACCTGTCACCACACCCGGCTAATTTTTGTATTTTTATTAGAGATGTGGTTTAACCATTTTGGCTAGGCTGCTCTCGAACTCCTGACCTCAGATGATCTGCCTATCTCGGCATCCCAAAGTGCTGGAATTACAGACGTGAGTCACCGCACCTGACCAGGATTTGACTTCTTAAGGCATTAAGGGTGAGCAGCATTTACATGTGCCCCACAGATTAAGCATCATCCTCTGTATGTTTGGCTTAAGGGATTTTCTATGAGACCATCTGACATCATGAGCTATGTATCTGTGTATGCCTTGCTAAATTAACTCTTGCTTTCCACCCATACCCTACATATTTCTGCTTCCTACAACTTGCTGAAATGAAGTGAGGGAATCTTGACAAAAAATGGACGTGTTTTAATGTCTCAGGCTTTCTGTACAGAGGGGAACCTGTGTGAAATCAGAGTGGAGCTTCCACAAGCCAGGAGGTATCTGCTTCTGGAGGGGGGTCGAGGCATCTTCTATGGGTGCTGTCAGGACACCTTGATTCTGTGTGCAGAGCTGGGCAGGCACACATTGTCTCTTCCTACAGTACAGGAGTAAGGGAGGTAGTTAATCTATAATCAGAGAAACAGAAGTTGCAGCTGCATGCTACATGACTCAGGCCAAGTAGTCACGTTCCTCTCAAGGCTCAAATAATTTAGGTTTCAATGGCTTTAAGTTTGAGTATTTAATTTCATAGAAGGCATAAAACAAAAAGAAATAGTCTGTACTTTGTCTGGAAATGGAGTGTTCACCATCCACAATGCTACCTGTGTTCTTTCCCTATTTACTTAGAAGAAAAATCAGGTATCCCCACTATTTCTCCTCCCACATTTCAATTTGTCTGCAGTCACATAGTGATACATGAAAAAGTCAAATCTCAGAGGCCATTTATATTTCTACATAAAGTCCTGGAAAGCATTAAGGTATGTTTATTGAAGATGTGTTTATGAGGTGACTGAAAATTTACAAACTGACAGACTTTAGCAAGGAGATTTTTATTGGAACTGACAATAAAAACACAACTTGTTTCTAAACCACTATATTTTCTGGTGATTCTCATTTTTATCTGGTCGTATGCAGGTCATTTGTTAAAATACAGTTGACTATCATGTACCCTATGCTTACTGACTCAGTTGGTAGGAACAAGGCTGAGACATGTCACCCAATCCCCAGGACTTAATGGTCCCTGATTGATTCCTCTTTCTCTCTCTTTTACTGCATGATTTTCTTCCATGTGGTGATGAAATAAGTTAGAACAATAAAGATAACATGGCATCATGAACATGTGGTTTAATTAAGGTTCTCATTACTGTGTCGGGTGAATAATGAAAAGTGAATACTTTTCCAAGTCATTCCATGGCATGCAGTATAAATCTCCGCCCCACAGGTAGGTATTGAAGGAAAGGTTGAAGTCTACTCTTAGAGGATGGTTTTGTTGTTTTATTCCCATAGCCCTGAATCAAACACTCATAGAACACACTGATACATTTTGTTTATTTTTCACCAATGTTAGCCCTTTAGTAACTCAATGATTTGTCCATTTATCCCTTGAGGCTGTACAAATATCACCTTACTGGGTTAGAATTGACTAATGCCCCCTGGACAGCAGAGTGTTCATGCCTATGTTTTACTCTGGTTTTCAGCTTCCACTGATGGTTTGGACCTTGGGGATGTTCTTTAATTTCTTCTAAGTTCAGCTAGGCAATAGAAGGCATTTTTATTATGTTTATTTGACATATAAGGGGTTCCATAATGTTAAGTTTTCAGGAATCTGGTCCACTGTATTATTAAAAATGGTGTCAAATTATTCTGTTTCTACTAACAAACTCAATATTTTTAAGTAAATCCCAAAAATACATTATCATGTACAGAACTGCTTATAAAGTGAATTCCCTAGAAAATTTCTTACTCTTTTGAATCAATGAAATTCTTTCCTGGGGGTTAGTAGCCATTCCTAGGTATACAATTTCCAATTCTGCAACACATACCCAAGGTCTTCACAGAGTGCCAAAAATCTTGTCAATGCTGCCCTGGCTGTAGCTCCCGCCTTGCTCACCTGGACTTGCCCTATCTTCTGGTAATACAGTGCAGCTAACATTTCCTACTTCTGACATTTCTGCCTTATTGTTCTCTTTATCTTGAAAATCTTGCTGCTCTTACTCATATAAGAAAGTATGGCTGGGTACAATTGCTCATACTAGTAATACAGCACTTTGGGAGGCTGACAGGGGCAGATTGCTAGAGTCCAGTAGTTCAAAACCAGCCTGGGCAACACAGCAGGACTCTGTCATTACTCAAAACACAAAGACTTAGCTGAACATTGTGGCCCACACCTGTAGTCCCAGCTACTTGGGAGACTGACATGGGAGGATCGTTTGAGCTCAGGGAGGTCGATGCTGTAATGAGCTGAGATGGCGCAAATGCACCAACCTGGGTGACAGTGAGACTCTGTCTAAAAAAAAAAAAAGGAATTCCAATGACATCTTCTACAAAAGTTTCTTAGATTTCTAAATAACTCCTCACTCATGTGACAAACACAATCTCTCTCCATAGTTGTCTATGCAAGCCCAAGATAATCAAAGCAAATGCATCCATTATTATTATTTAATTTCTTAAACTATATTCCATAAATTATTTTTTAAATAATTCAAGTTACTAGCTTAGACACTTGCTTTGTAATTGGACAATTTTCTTCTTTGAAGGCAGGAGATAACTTGCTCTTCTGTGTATCTGGAGTGCCAGCAAGGGTGACATTTAAGGGGACATTCAGGACACAGTTGATAAATGAAAGTGGGTTAGTTTCTACTCAGTAATATGTTTTTATTTCAATGGGTAGTGTTCATACTGTGTTAATTTGCTCAGGAAGTTCCAATAATTATTATGTCAATGTTTCAGCTTTTAGGGACAATGCCTTTCACCTTAAATTGTGGAGAAAATTTTGTTGAACTCAATGTGGCTTTAAAAATATGGATTAAGTATTTGAAGTACCTTGAATATTGCTTTATTTGAGAAGAGAAGAAAAAATAGAAAGTTACCTTCAAAATTCTCCTGCACAGTCCCATCCTGCATGTCTAGAATCAGTTTGGCCTTTCTGAAAATTTCTACCTAACCTTTAGAGAAAGCTGAGTTTTGGGGATTTGGCAGTAATAACACAAAGTGTTGCTACTACCATTACCACTTTTGAACGAAGGAAAACTCATGAAATATTTAAAAAGATGATCTTAGTTACTTAACAATTACAGTTAGTTACTTTTAGACATTTTTCATCTTAATTATAAACTCTTTAGTACCCAATACCTGATTTCTTTAGTTTCTAAAGCTGTTACTATCAGGGATGATAGCAATACAAAAGAATAAAGTTATGTATAAACAAAACAAAAACAAACACTTGTTCAAAATGTGGAATGAAGCCATAGTTTATTTCTTGGTTTAGTTATAAATGCTACTTATATAAATATAGGAATAACAATATAAATATTCATTTATCTGAAAGTGGAGACATAATTTATATTGTAGAAGGGAGAAAGGATGGAAGTGTGAATAAGTTCAGTCTACAGCTACCTTAAAACAATACACAATGTCTAAATTTGATTAGGAGACAATTAGAATATACATATCATTTAGATATATGGAGGTAAATGCCAAAATAAGAGGCTAAATGAACAAAAAAACTTAAAAAATTTAAACAAAAAGGAGATAGTTGCCCCTGGTAGTAGGATAAGAAAGGAAGAAGAATAATGGAGTGTGGTTTTTTTGTTATAAACATTTTATTATGAATTTTAACCCCATATCTATCTTTTCTTCAAACCATCATCAAAAAGACTGTAAAAGAAGAAATACAAAAGAAATCGTTAATGGCATATATAGAATGAAATTTCAGCCTCATGAAATATAGGTACTAAATATATGTTTTCACCTGATTTTTTTTACAGACATTCTGTATGGTATAATTTATTATTATCCCATATTATAGAGGAAGAAAGCCAGGCATAAGGAGATAATGATATTAAAAAGATGGTAGTGAAAGAAATCACTTCCAAATCTTTTGATGTTAAATAAAATGTAATTGTCTTTGCAGAGCACTGCCACTTTAACATGCACTAGATCTCTCTACTCCTAGTTAATTGAGATTATAAGGACTCTGGAGTGCTGTTGATGCCTTCTATACCTACTTCCAGATAAACGGGCTCACTTTAGATACAGTGTCCTGCATGAGTCTCCGTGGTGGTTTGAGGTCAGGGAAACAAGCCCCAAGAACCTCTTGCTACCTTAAATGTTACGGCAATTTAGTTCAACAGATTAAGAAAGCACATGGAAAACACAAACATGTTACCACAATACAGTGATTTTGATTGTTACAGAATTTTATTTGCTGTCTCTGGAAAAAAATACAAATAATTAAAAACAATGTGCACAAAACTGACCTGAGAGGTAATTAGATAATAATTTTTCTAGCTGTGTGTTTGGATATCGAGTTTGCAATTTTCTCCTCCAATGTTTCTGAGTATTCATTCACCTTTATTGATTGTTGACAATAGTCATTATTAGCAATAAAGATATTCCAGAGGCCAAAACCTCAGTGCTTCTGGCAAAGGAGAGAATTTAGGCATTATAAGAAAGCACTCACACTCCTACATTTTTAGTCATCTGTTTCTATATAAATATTTCGAATAGGATGGAGTCGTGGGACATTTTTCGTCTTGATTATAAGCCCTTTATTACCTGATACCGGATTTCTTTAGTTTCTAAGGCAAACTATTACTATCAGGGATGATAGCAATACAAAAGAAAAGGGCAGAAAGTTATCATTGTGACTATATAATTTTTTTCCCTGGGACACCTATTAACATACAAAGTCCAATATAATTTGACTGCAATCGATATTTACTAGTAAGTACTTTTATCTTCTAAATGATACCATTCATTAAACCTTCCATGCATGGATGGATACATTCATCTATTCAGATGTTTGACAAACAGGTACCCACCACATGCCTGACCTGGTTCTGTGCCCAAAGGATACAGTTATGACAAGCGCTGTTTGTACTCTTTATATAAGGAGACAGAATGCCAGGACATGGTTTTAATGCAAAATGACAGGTGGAGTAATTGACGTTGAGGAAGGCCCCAGCTTGAGTTTAGGATAAACTCAGCTCTGTCTGCTGCATTAGAATTCCCTGTACAGTTAGTAATGCTGGACATTTCTTTTCAAAAGAAGGAAAGAGAAAAGATTCAGAGAATTGGACCTGAGTCCAAGAGAAGGGGTGATTCAAAACATGTCTGTATCTTGCTCCTCTGATTGTCCTCCAGTCCAGGTTTCTCCAGTTCTTCCCGAATACTAAGTAACGTGAGAACTAACACTAGATGAATGAATAATAATTATAATCTGTCTCTTCCCTCTCCTATGTCATCTCAATGAGACTTATGTTGAGACAACTGGGAGAGCCAAACACAGAGGTCAGACAGAGGTTGGGCATGGTATGGCTCACGTCTGTAATCCTAGCACTTTGTGAGGTCAACGCATGTGTATCACTTGAGGTTAGGAGTTCAAGACCAGCCTGGCCAACATGGTGAAACCCTGTCTCGACTAAAAATACAAAAAATAACTGGGTGTGGTGGCACACACCTGTGGTCCCAGCTCCTTGGGAGGCTGAGGCAGAATTGCCTGAACCTGGTAGGCAGAGGTTGCAGTGAACCGAAATCACACCACTGCACTCCAGCCTGGGTGACAGAACGAGATTCTGTCTCAAGGAAAAAAAAAAAAAAAGACAATGAGAAACAAAACAAAACAAAAAGAAGTCAGACAAAGATCAAAGCCCAATTTTACCCTAAACATGTCCTTCATGGAATATATCTTTTAGAATTTTCATCAAAACACAATATCTTCAAGATATATCCAAATATCATACTCTGAAACAGACCTTAGATAGGTATTACCCGCCCTCTGAGCTATAGGTAGAGGGCAGGTAAAACAATGATGAGCCTATTTTTCTCTTTGGCCTTCAGGAATTTAAAATAAAAATAGGAAAATACATTTAAAAATGTTATATAATACTGGGATACCACCTAAAATATTCTTGGCTCACTTTGTCCCCATAATTTAGCATATTATTTCTTCTTAAACATAATTTATTAGCTTGCTGAACTCTGTGTTAATTTTGAAACTGGGAAAAGAATTGGGAATATATCACTTAAATGTATTTAGAGTCAAAGCAAACACTGTTGTTTTTGTTTTAACAGCTGTTGGGAAATAAGTTTAAGAACTACAGGCATAAATTGGAGAAGAAATACTACTTATGATATCCCTTGTACTTCTAACTAAACATATTTCAAAACATCCTAAAATATTGATGACATAGAGCTACTATTTTCACTCTCCCAGGACAAAAAGAAAAGATGTTTATCTTACACAGATTTTTGCCTTACTGAACAGTTTTTCTTGACAAAATTGTTCTTTCATTGGTTTAATAGCTGAACAAATGGTGCTTTCAATCTTGTGTAATTTGGTCTAAGTATCTGTCATTTCCTAGGATTAATGCCAGATGGACCCTGGGAACATTTCTAAGAGTTCAGTGCTAAAATAAAGACAGGGTACAAATACACACCTGGTCACAGGTGATAAGAGTGTGTGGATAAGAGAAGCATCTGTTCAACATGAGGCTATGCATGTGGCTTTGCAATAAAGGTATGAGATCAAGGCTGACCTTTTAAAACAAAATGCCACTAAACAAAGGCCAGATGACTGGTTTATCTCTCCTCTTAAGTGGCTGCAGATTCACTTCATTGGGCATTTGGTCTCTACTGGGCACTGAGCTAAGCACAGCCCTTACAAGACTCAATGCTCACACTCATTTTACAGATGAGAAAACAGATCCCAAAAGGTTAAAGACATTCCAAGATTCATGTTAAAAATGAATGGTGGGGTTTTAATCCAAAGCCCTGTGACCTGAAACCTGTGCATACTCCACTGTGTTTTGGATGATTATAAAATCTTATAATTTTAGGGCTGAAAAAGATGAAAACATTCATAAGCCAGTCATCCCTCTCTTTCACCAGAATTCCTTCCACAGCATAAGCAGGAGATCATCTAACCTATTTAAATGCCTCTACTGCTTATGTCTCTGAAATTTTTTTCAGCCATATATTCCCTTTTCAAGCATCACATATTATAGCTGTTCACTTCTTTGCTCATTCATCCATGGTGCTGTCAGGATGACTTCAAATATAGACCACAGGAATGTTTTACCCTTCCAACCTCTTGATGGTTCCCCTTTGCCTATAGGATAAATTTTAGAACACTTGAAAATTTGACAAAAATCTGTCTCTCTGGACTCTTTCTGTTCCCATATATTGTGGACAAGTGATTAAAATTAAAAAATACAGCTGAATTTTTAAAATGCATATTGTTATTTTAGACTCAGGGGTACAGGTGTAGATTTGTCATATGGGCATATTGCACAATGTGAGGTTTAGGCTTCTATTGAACCTGTCACCAAAATCGTGACCATCGTACCCAGTAGGTAGTTTTTCAGACCCACTGCTCTCCTTCTCTCCCTCCACTTGGAGTCCCCAGTGTTTATTGTTTCTGTCTTTATGTCCATGCATACCCAGTGTTTAACTCCCACAACTCACAGTATTTGATTTTCTAATTCACTTAGGATAATGGACTCCAGCTGCATCCATGTTACTGCAAAGGGCATAATTTCACGTTTTTATGGTTGCATAGTATTCCATGGTGTATATATGCCACAATTTATTCATACCATCCACCATTGTGGGAACCTAGGTTGATTCTATTACTTTGCTATTGTGGATAGTGCAGTGATAAGCCAACAGAGTGATTTCTTTTCCTTTGGGTAGAAGCCCAGTAGCGGAATTTCTGAGTTGAATGGTAATTCTATTTTAAATTATTTGAGAAATTTCCATACTCTTTTCCATAGATGTTACACTAATTTACATTTCCACCAACAGTGTACAAGCATTTCTTTTTCTCTACATATTTGCCAACATCTGTTATTTTTTGTCTTCAAAGTAAATTTTGGGAAGTTTTGTGTCCCTATATCACTAGGATCTTTTTTCTGCATGGAATTAGCTCCCTAGACCTTTCCATCTGTAGAAAGACTATTTATACAACAAAATCCATTCTAATGGTCAACTTATTTGAGAAGTCCTATTAGGTTCTTCAATCAAAAACCGTCTCACTGGACAATGAGTTTGATGTTTATTTGCTGATAGAATTTTGAACAAAAACAGCAGCATAACCTGATTTATTTCAACATGTTTTCTTTCCCAAAAGATCATGAACGTCTTGGGAACAGTTACCATATTATCTTTTTTGCCTCACTGTGTTGCAGTATACGCCTGGAACATAGTAAGTAGTGCAGTATAGTACTAAGTAGAGCTTAGAAATTACCTGATGCATGAATTTAACTTGAGCTACACAGCTGCAGATAAAGTTATATTCTTCTAGAACTTCATTTTCAGTCTATCCCTTCTGTCTAGGCTCTCATTTCATTATATCTATACTACATCCTAGCACGAATCTTTCTAAATCATTCTTAGGTATACACAATGATTAGCTCATCCAGTGTGGTTATCACATGATTATACCTCCATATAACTCATGCACACACACTGATGATGTGGAAAATCAAATTCATTAATTTATGAAAATGTATGGACAGCGATAGGCACTAGCTAGGCAATGACTACTTATTAGAAACAGTTTCCATGCTAAGCATTTATTTTTTAAAAATCCTAAAATTCCCATAATGTGCAACTTCACCACATTTTAAGAGTATTTGAAGATTGTTTATAAAGATTTTATTAAAATTCTTATAAAGTACTTTGTCTTTTTATTTAACAAACAATTTTAAATGATTTAAACATTTGGTTTTTTAGTAAAAAGTTAAAATATTTGAAAAATGCACAACTACTATTATCCTGAAAACTATTGGGGACCACATACATTGCATACGTATGTGATTAAAGTAAAAATTGACAACGGTTAAAATGAACAGAGGATGCAATGAAAGAGAACTGTTAGAGAAAACAAGAGTAGGCCAGGCATAGTGGTTCACACCTGTAATTCGAATACTTTGGGAGGCTGAGGCAGGAAGATCACCCGAGGCTAGGAGTTTGAGATCAGTCTGGGCAACATAGCAAGACCCCATCTCCACTGAAAATAAAAAATTATCCAGGTATGGTGGTGCACACCTGTAGCCCCAGTTACTTGGAAGGGTGAGGCGGGAAGATCACTTGAGCCTGGAGGTGGAGGCTGCAGTTAGCTGTGACTGAACCACTGTACTACAGCCTGGACAGCAGAGTGAAACTCTGTCTAAACAAACAAACAAAACAACAGAAACATGAGAGTGGAATGTCACAGTGCTAGCACTAATCAGCTAGCAAAACTAGCAATCTAGGTGTAAACAGCCAATAAGCTGCAGTCCATCTGAATGTCCTAGCAAGGGAAGTATGTATTCCAAATGTCAAATGTGAATATTGCAGTGAGACCTACCAGGAATGGAAGTTAAACATGTGAAATAAATACTCTGTTTTCCATGCAAACTGTGGAATACATGAACAATCAAACTGCTATTCAAGTTTAAGAGCTTCTAGAATATTATGTCAGATTCAGACATTCTATAGAATATATATTCTACTTTTGTCATCTATTTCCTATATTTTTTCACCTTTATCCTTTCTTTCTCCCACAAGAAAGAGTAAGACACTTTTTAAAAATGAGAATTAAAGTAAAACCTATTCACAGGTGAAAGCAGTTAGTAGAGTACATATCGTGAATGTTAAGACAGACTAACCATCTTTCTTGCTTTAAACTAGTTTTGGCTCTTCCTGCTTTCAAGCTTCTGGTTTCTCATTGCTAACATTTCATTGTCCCAAAGCTAGAAAACAGCCAGTAATATTTATGTCTTACTGTATTTCAGTTCATCCACATAGTGTCTGTCTGCATTCCTGCCAAGAAGGCTCCATGCATTTATTCAATCATCAGAAAAAGCCATGACACCTACTGTAGACAGATCACTGTGCTACACACTGAGTAGATACAGACAAATAAAAATAATTACCCATCCTCAATGGGATCATAGTATTCTTGCAGAATGCTAACTTCTGTTTTTGGAGAGAGTCTGGTTCTATCCTCCAGGATGGAGTGCATTGGGGCAATCTTGGATCACTGCAACCTCTACCTCCTGGGTTCAAATGATTCTCATACCTCAGTCTCCCGAGTAGCTGCCACCATGTCCGGATAATTTTTGTATACTTAGTAGAGATGGGGTTTTGCCAAGTTGTCCAGGATGCTCTCAAACTCCTGACCTCAGGTGATCTGCCTGCCTTGGCCTCCCAAAGTACTGGAATTACAAGGCTGAGCCACTGCACCCAGCCCAGAGTGCTAACTTCTAACCGAATATTAGAACTTAAGTAGAGTAAATCTCAGGAAATGAGAGACAGAAGCATTTAAGTTAGACTAGAACACTTATTCAAGGATAGCATTACATGTGAAGATACATTTAAGCTAGGTTTAGAAATAAATATGTGTTTTCTCTTTGAAAAAAATTCTGGACAAACAAAAGAGCATGAGGGTTTTACTGTTATTAAAGTATGCATCACCACTTCATGACATCATGCATTACAAATGCTGACTTCTTTATATAATTTCATCTCTCCCACTGTATGCTCCCATTAATTTTTCAAAATTAAGTAAAAATACAAATTCCATTAGACTTCAGATTTGCTCAACTAAACTGTGATTTTTTTTTTTTTTTTTTTTTACCATACTCTTTATCTGGCGGTCAAAACATATAATACATATTCTTTGCAGTTGATTATATAGTGTTGCACCAACATCCTCTCTTTATGGTCAAGAAAAACTACACACAGCTGCTGGGGATATCTGCTGCTGATGGCCCACAGCTGTGTCTTTCGTTATTCGGTCCACTCAGCTGCAGGAAACTGCCTTGTACCTTCTCCCAGGGGTGGTTCGTGGTCATGTATTGGCTGAAGGCGAACAGAGGCCCATTTCTTTTATTACAATTTAGGACAAGTAAAAATATTCTTTATGAGCTGAGCTCCGTTAGGCCCGTCAAGTGATAAGGTCAGATGGGATCAACATAAGATGTAAGCAGAACAGCCAGGATCGAATAGTAAGAAGAATAAAAAGCCCAGGCGAGCTGCAAAAGCAGGCAGTTTGAAACTACCTGCTATTTTTGTGCTTGTGCCTCACCCTCTGCTTATACCTATGTCTATATGTGGAGGGGAGTGTTTCTTATCACCAACTGGTGAAAGAGAAACTGGGATGGCGTGGTTCTTATAAGTACTGGCTCATTATATGGATCAGAGAGAAAATTTGACAGTTTTACTGCATGCCTATCTTACATGAGTAGTCATAAAAGATAGCATAGAAAGAAAAATAAACAATGGGAAGATCTCTGGGTGGTATACATCATCATCCAAAATGTATAAAAGTACAGTGGCCTGAGACAAGTATGTACATGGATTTATAGGGACTAGCAAACAGCCAACCTAATGGGTCAAAATCTAGAAGAAAAAAGATTGAAAGATTGTGGCCAAAGAGATCTAGCCAACAAGCATGCAGACAAACATTTGAGAGTGGGCACAGAATATGGCATCTTTATATTACATGTTAACACCAAGCAGACAGCATCCATTATACTATGGGAAAAACACTTGACAAATAAATATACAGCATGATCCAGCCAATCAACCTCAGCTGGCCTCTATCATTGACTATTTTAGGGAGATGCACCTTGAAGCATGAACACAATTGTCACAGTGGTGGAACAGAGGCTATATGGGGGTAATGGCATGGGCTTCCATTCATTGAGGCTGATCTAGGTCTTTCACAGCTGAGCTCCCAGTATGCTAAAAATAGAGACAATGCTGAATCTCAAATATGGCCCCATTGACCATGTAAACTAATTAGCTACTTGGTGCCCAGTTGACTACACTGGACTTTCAATTTGAAAGAGGCAGTTATATAGTTTGCAAAAAATAGATACATATTATAAGTAGAGGTTTATTTATCCTGCCCTATGGGCAATGGCCAGAACCAGTATAGTGAATTCTATATGAGGTACCATGTATTACTCACTTTACAGAAGAGGAACTACAATAGTGGTACACAATGAGGTATTACTGATCTTACTGCATGCCACATATTTCAAAATCATTGGTATGATTTTGTGTTGTAATGACCTCATAAAGATGCATCTCAGACCCATCAAGCAGCTTTTTAAATTAGAAAAGGAGACATTTTCTGGCAAAGAAGGAACACTAACCTCCAGATGCAGCATACATCCTAAATCAAAGCCATATTGTGTACTCAGCAGGTAGTATCCATGGATTGGGAAACCAGCAAGATAATGCTACATAATTAGAAAATGGAAGAATGTTTTTTCTCTCAAGTGATTCACTGAAATACATACTGTGCTTCCATGCCCAGTTTTAATGGTAAATTGAAAAATAACACAGCCATAGCCAAAAAGAAAGGAAGATGACCAGGGCCCAGATGTATCAAGGATAAAAATATGGGGCACTCCATAAGGCAAACTGCCAAGACCAACAGAGGTAGAAGATGAAAACAAGAAAAATGTAGGATTGTTGTTATACACAAAGGAAGATTGTTAGGATGACTATAAATCCTTGGATGAAATGAAGAAAATATTATACTTTAATGAGTCGCCATTAATGTCTATTTTTCCCACTCTATATAAGTCATCAACAAACATTTATTTTTCAATTTTGTTTATTTCTAATTTTTATTTTTATATAATTATTTATTTTGACACAGGCTCTGTCACCCAGGCTGGAGTACAGTGGCACAATCTTTGCTCATTGAAATCTCTGTCTCCCAGGCTTAAGCCATCCTCCCACCTCAGCTTCCTGAGTACCTGGAACTACAGGCACATGTCACCATGCTCAGTTCATTTTTGTATTTTTTTTGTAGAGGTTGGTTTTTGTCATGTTACCCAGGCTGGTCTTGAACTCCTGAGCTCAAGAAACTGCCTGCCTTGGCCTCCCAAATTTCTGGGAGTACGTGTAGGACCTTATTTCTAGTTTTTAAACTTCATTTTCTAGCTTTATTGAAGTATGAGTTACAAACAAAAATTATATATTTTATTATTTGTATATTTTATAATATTGAAATTTAAAAAATATACATCCATGGTGTACAACATGATCTTTTGAGATTTTTATAGATGATAATAGATGATCTAATGATTACCACAATCAAACGTACACATCATATGTGTTTATGTGCGTGTTGACAACACTTGAGATCCACTCTGGTAGAAAATTGTAAGTATATTATTATTAACTAAACTTTATATGTTGTCTGTTCAGTCCCCAGAACTTATTCATCTTATAACTGAATGTTTCTAAGTTTTCACTGATAATATCCCTTTTTCCCCACCTCTTAGCCCCTGGTAATCACCATTATCCTTTTGTTAATAGGAGTTTCTTTTCTTTAGAGTTCATATATAAGTGAAATCATGTGGTATAATAAATCTCTTTCAATTTATTTCACACACACATGCATGCACACACATATGCATACATTTCTTTATCAATTTTTCAGTTGATTAGACACTTAGACTTTCAGTATCTTAGCTATTGTGAATAATGCTGCAATGAACAAAGAAGTGGAGATATTTCTTGGAAATATATATTTTTCCTTTGGCTATATACTCAGAAGTGATATTGATGGACAATATGGTAGTTCTATTTTGAACTTTTTGAGGAACTTCCATACCAATGGTTATACTAATTTACGTTTCTACCAGCAGTATAGAAGAATACGCTGTCTCCACATCCTCAACATACTTGTCATCTTTTGACATTTTTATGATAGCCATCCTCATAAATGTGGAGTGATAGCTCATTTTCATATTGATATGCTTTTCCCTGATAGTGATGTTGAACACTACACACACACACACACACACACACACACACACACACATATATACACACATACATATATATGTATATACGTATGTGTATATGTGTGTATATATGTGTGTATATATATGCAAATTTTAGAACTGTTTTCATATTACTGTGAATAATATTGAAATTTTATTAGGGATAACTTTCAATCTATAGATCTCTTTAGGTAGCATAGACATTTTAATAATATTAATTATTCCAATCAATGAACACAAGATATTTTTTCACTTATTTGTGTCTTCAGGTTTTTTGTTTTGTTTTTGTTTTTGAGATGGAGTCTTACTGTGTCACCATGGCTGGAATGCAGTGGCATTATTTCTGCTCACTGCAACCTCCACCTTCTGGGTCCAAGCAATTCTTCTGCTTCAGCCTCCTGAGTAGCTTGGACACAGCGGTACACCACCATGTCCAGCTAATTTTTGTATTTTTAGTAGAGATGGGATTTCACTATATTGAACACCTGACCTCCTGATCGGCCCACCTCAGGCTTCCAAAGTGCTGGGATTACAGGCTTGAGCTACCACACCTGGCCTCTTCAGTTTTTAAAATCAGTTTCTTATAGTTTTCAGTGTACCGATCTTTCACCTCCCTGTTTAATTTATTTCTAAGTATTTTATTCGTTTTGATGCCATAACAAACAAGATGACTTTCTTAATTTATTTTTCAAATAGTTTATAATTACTATATAGAAACACAACTGAATTTTGGATATTGATTTGGTATCCTAAACTTTACTGAGCATATTTTTTAATCACTGATTAACAGTTTATTTTTCTTTCTCCCCTCCCCCCCCTTTTTTTTTGGTGGCACCAAAGAAAGCCTAAAGGTCATGTCATTTGCAAAGAGACAGTTTTACTTTTTATTCTTTCCTATTTTCATGATTTTTATTTCTTTTTCTTGCCTAATTGCTCTCCTTAGAATTTCCAGGATAGTGTTGCGTAGAGATGGATGAGGCAGGGCTCTTGTCTTTTTCACCTTAGAGGAAATGCTTTCAGATTTTCACTGCTGTGTAGGATGTTAGCTGTGTGTATGACATATATTGCCTTTATTTTGTTGAGGTAAATTCCTCTTATATCAATATTTTTAGAGTTTTTGATTTAAAAAATGTTGAAATTTGCCAAATGCTTTTTCTGCGTCTACTGTGATGATCATATCGTTTATCCTTCATTTTGTTAATGCAGTGTATCACATTTATTGAATGCATATGTCAAACCACCTTTGGATCCTAGGGATAAATGCAATTTGATCAAGGTGAATGACACTTTTAATGTATTGTTGAATTTGGTTTGTTAGCATGTTATTGAGGATTTTGGAATTTATGTGAATCAGGAATATTAATCTATAATGAATATTCTTGTAGTTTTCTTGTCTGGCTTTAGCGTTAGGGCAATGCTAGCCTTATAAATTGGGTTTGAAAATGTCCTGGTGTATTTAACTTTTTGAAAGAGTTTGGGGAGCTTCAGGATTAGGTTTTTTTGTTGTTGTTTGATTTTTTTTTTTTTTAATATTTGTTAGAATATACAGGTGAAGCCAACTGGTCCTGGACTTTTCTTTGGTGAAAGATTTTTGATTACTATTCAGTCTCCTTACTCATTATTAATCTGTTCAGATTTTTTCTTTCTTTATCACTCACTTTTGATAGGTTATCTGTTTCTTAGAATTTATCCATTAATTCTAGGTTATCGAATTTGTTGTTAAAACAGTCACATGTGATGATTTCTATTTCCATGTGATGGTCATAATGTCTCCTCTTCTACTTCTGATTTCTTTTGGTATATTAGAGACATGTCTGCTTCCTTTTTAATGTAGCCAAAGTTTGCCAATTTTGTCCATTTCAAGAAACCAACTCTTAGTTGTATTGAACTTTTGTATTATTTTTCTAGTCTCTATTTTGTTTATTTCTTTTTTGATTTGTATATACCCTTCATTCTGCTGACTTTGTGTTTAGTTTATCTTTCTTTTTCTAGTTCCTTGAAATATTAACTTAGATTGTTTACACAAGATCTTTCTTGTTTTCCTAATGTATGCTTTTATCACCATAAATTTATCTAAGATTTAGAAGATGCTTTTGCTACATCTCGTACATTTTAGTGTATTGTGATTTTAATTTGTATTTGTTTCCAAACTTTAAAAAAATTGTCTACTTTGGTTTCTTCTTTGACTCAATGGTTATACAGAAGTGTATTAACTTGTACAAATTTGTAAATTTTCTAATTTTCCTCATGTTATTGATTTCTAGTTTTATACAATTGTGGCTGCAACAAATGCTTCATATCATTTCAAAATTCTTAAATGTGTTAAGATTTATTTTATAGCATAATGTATAATCTATCCTGAAGAATGTTCTTCATGCACTTGAGAAGGATATATATTCTGTTGTTGCAGGACAGAGCATTCTGTATGTCTGTAGGTCCATGTAGACTCAAATTTGGTTCAAGTCCAATGATTCCTTATTGATTTTTTGTCTGGATCATCAATCAGTTGTTGAAAGTGAGGTAATACAGTCCAGCACTATTATTGTATTGCTTTCTATTTCTCCCTTTACATCTGTTAATATTTGCTTTATGTATTTATGTGCTGTAACATTGGAGATATATATATGTATATAATTATTATATAATTTTGAGCAGTTGATCCCTTTATCATTAAATGACCATCTTTGTCTTTTAGAAAAGTTTTTGACAATGTCTATTTTGACTCCTCTAAGAATAGAAACACTTGCTTTCTTTTGATTTACATTCAAATGAAATATCTCTTTCCGTATCTCCACTTTCACTCTGTGTGAGTAGTTAAAGCTGAAGTGACTCTCTTGTAAGCAGTATGTAGTTGAGTATTGGTTTAATCCATTCAGCCCCTCTATGTATTAGATAATTGTGATTAGATAATTGAATTCATTTAAATTCAATGTAATTATTGATAGGTAAGAACGTACTACTCCCATTTTGTTAACTGGTTTTTGGCTGCTTTGTGATTCCTTGCTGCTTCTATTCTTGGTCTTTCCTTATTATATTTCCTTGTGATTTGATGATTTTCTGTCGTGGTATTCTTTGATTTTTTTCTCTTTATCTTACATTTATCTACTATAGGTTTTTGCTGTGTAGATACCATAAAATAAACATCTCATAGTTAAAACAGAATATTTTATGCTGATAACAACATTGATCATATGCAAAATCCATGCACTTTTACCCCTTACCACATATTCTTTGTTTCTGATGTCACAATTACAACTGTGTACATAATATGTGCATTCATGTGTTCCCATCATCCAGCTTCCACTTATAAGTGAGAACATATTGCATTTTTAATTTTGGTTACTGTATTTTTTAGTTCCAAATTTCTTTTTGGTTATTTTTAATGTTTTGCTATCTCTTAACATTGTTATTTTTTCTCATATTTTTTCCAGATTTTATTATATTGTTTATATGTATCTCTTAATTCACTGAGCTTCTTTAAACCAATTATTTTGATTTATTCTTAGGGAATTTGTGGATCTCTATTTCTTTGGATTTGGTTATTATTAATTTATGAAATGAAAATTCCTTTGGTAACATCATGTTTGACTGATTTCTTACAACTCCTGCAGCCTTGCATAGATGCCTACACATTCAAATAAATAGTACCCTCTTATACACTTCATAGACTGGCTTTACTTGTGTAGTGGGAGCCTTACTGGAGTGTGCTCTGTCACCAGGCACAAAGTGTGGGGGCATACAGAGACTCTAGATGCAGGGCATCACAGTGTCTCATTAACCCAGGCAGCTGGGGTCTGCAACATCTGCATGGCTCTTGGCAGTGAGGGCTTCAGGGGTCTGCAGTGGCTCTTTTTGGGGTCTTTGGCAGCATCTCTGGCTTAGCAATGAGGGGTTAGAGATACTGGTTGTGGAGACTGGGACCAGCAATGCATACAGTCTGTGTTGCAGAGGGCAGATAGCTGTAGGCATGTACATAGCAGCAGGAGTCACTTGTGAGCACATGCATAGCAGAAGGGTCCTGTGGCTTGTATAGGCTGTTACAGGGACTAGGGTTAGTGGCAAGCAAGTACATGACTGCAGGGGCTATGTGCAGGCATGTGTGTGATTGGGAGGGCTGGCAACAGGGGTTAGGCCAGTTATGTGCACAAAGTAGCTCCTGGGACTATGACTAGAAATATGCACATGTGCAACTGTAAGGGACAACAGCTATGAACTAGTACATGGTGGTGGAGATTGTTGACAGTGGATAGATTGGCTGTGTGCACACACAGTGCTGCAGGAATTGGGGTTAGTGATGGGCATGCATATGGCTGTAGGAGACAGCTTCAGATACCTATGCAGAAGTGGGAGCTGGGACCAGAAGTAAACATCTAGGTCATTTACAGACACAATGCAGTGACCTTGCTAGATTCTGGGGCCAAAATACACATGGCAACACCAGCTGGGGCAGCTCCAGAAAGGGTGGAGGGAGAGGCATTGGCTCAGAGATTAGAAGTCTGAGAAGGCAAAGAAACTGCAGTGCCCTCTTTGGTAAAGACAGTGGTTCACGGAGGCGGTGCTGGCTGTTGGTTTCCTTAGCAGTGGAAATTCTCGATTTCCTCTGTGGCACAGCTCTTTGTGGCCCATGATAGTGAACCCTGGGGATTCTTCAGTAGTGAAAGCTGAAGAGGATGCACATCAGCTAGGAGGGCTTTTGAGGTCCTCAGTGGCAAAGGCTGTTGGGGTTCTCTGTAGAGTAGGCCACTGGAGATAGTCAGGGGACTTGCTGTGTGGCTGAAACTGATAATCTCCACCCTTCATCTTTGTTCTTAGCTGTCTTTAGATGTCAAAGCCATGTTCATTCCCTTGCAACCTGAATAGAGTGTAACCAAAGTGGATCCTTTGGAAAGCATTCCAAAAAACGAGGGAAATTCGTTACTCATCTTGCTCTCCTTTTCCCTGTGAAGGAAACTCATGGGTTGGGCATTCCCACTCAGTTCTGTGCTGACCTGGGGGTTGAGATAATGCAGGGAAATTAAACTTCTTCCGATTTGTTTTGTGCTGTTATTCTCAGATGTTTGTCCCAGTGTGTTGTTACAGCTTCTTCAATGGACTCCTGAATTCTCTAGGGATATTTTCATTTGTGGATAGATGTCTAATTGTTAACTTTTATCAACAAAAAGGACCCTAGCACTCACATGAAGGTCTTTCCCTTGGTAGGATACCCTCTTCTGCAATCTTGCTGATGTCACTCCTATTTTTTTAGGAAGATAATTAAAAGTCCATAATAACAGTGTTTCCTGTTTGATTTTTTAATACTCTGCTTTGTTGTGCATTGTTAAAATTTCTGAACCCAGGTAACTACACAGCAGTTATGAAACTGAGACTATAGAGCTGATTAGCCTAAATTCCTTTGTGGGTTCCATGTCAGTTATTTTCACACTAAAGAAATCGAATTCACCTTTACCATAGATATAATCAAAATTATGCATATATTTTTTGGAGAAGTTTTGACACAGCCCAAAAAGCCTACAAGAAACTTTAAAAAATAATAATGAAAATAACAAATCATCCTAACCAACAAACACAAGATGATATACCCATGTAATGGCTATTTGTGTGTTTCAACCTAAAGTCTAGGTATTTGGTCAGTGAACTGGTAGGGAGGTTGCTGTAAAGGTAATTTTGTTGTGATTAACATTTACCTCAGTAGACAATGAATAAAGCATATTACCCTCCATAATGTGAGTAGTCCTCACAGTTGAAGGTCTTAAAGCAAAAGACTGAGGTCCCCTGAGGAAGAAAGCATTAAATTTCAGACTACTTCTGACTCAGGATTGCAATATCAGCTCTCTTCTGAGTCTCTAGCCTACCAGCCTGCCCTGCAAATTTTGGACTTACCAGCACCTAGCACCCACAGTCATGTGAGCCAACTCTGTAAAGTTCATCTTTCTTTCTCTCTGTCTCTCTTCCCTCTTCTCTCTCTCTTCCTCTCTTCTCTCTCTCCTCTCTCTCTATCTCTCTCCCTCTCTGTCTCCCTATCTCTCCCACCCACCATCATTGGACTTGAACGAAACTTGAGACTAAATGGGCCTACAGACATATATAGAACGCTCTGTGTCACAACAACAGAATACATATCCTTCTCAAGTGCACGAAGAACATTCTCCAGGATAGATAATACATTATGCTACAAAATAAATCTTAACACATTTAAGAATTTGGAAATGATATGAAGCATTTGTTGGAGCCACATTGTATGAAACTAGAAATCAATACATACAACCATCATGCAACCACCATAGGTAACCCTGACTAATATAGCTCAGTAATAAAGAACAACTCTAGAAACAATTCCAGAGATGACAATGATCAACTTCTGTCATTGTAACATAATCCTACAATAAAGCATGTTATCAATTAAATTTGAATTATATTTTAACAAATACTGTGTGATTGGTTTTGGTTTCAGGATTTTGTTTGTTTATGTTTTTAAAGCACAGTTACATTTTTTTAAATAGGCACTCCAGGATTTTTGTGTTGCACAGTTTATGACCATCACAAATCTATTTCTAGATAATCTGCTTAAGGATTAGAAGGATTAGCCAATACTACTTATTAATCAACCCTTAGCTTTTAATTAATTTAAAACCAGTTTAATTCAAATATAGGTGGATTACTTTTTAATCTCTAAAAATTAAGGGAGAAAAATATTTGTGAAAATGAATCTAGACTTTTATTTGTGTTCATAATGGTTTCTATGTACAGTTGTACTTTTAAAATTGAAAGTGACTGTCACAAAAATGTTAATGTAAATTGATTAACATTTTTAAGGGTTGAGTATCTTTTAATCTGTATTTTATTTAGTTTACAGTATGTTACTTTGATAAATTATGGCTATGAAAAGGAGTAACTGCATTTTTACACATTAACTATCTTTTTACAGTAATAATATAAATTACTTTTTTTCCAAAAATCACACAAAGAGGGGATTTCCCTCCAGGGAGCTTGAATCACTGTTTATGTATATTGTTGGCAATCTGTTGGCACATGGCTGGTTCTTGATTCTTGATTCTAACTGAATGTTTTGAAACAGGAGCAAGACTTACTTTTGGGTATTTCTTTCATAACTTTAGATATGCAATCGTGTTAAATTAGTCAAACCACGGCCCAGATGTCAGACATATGTCAAATGGCCAAATATCAAGACAGGGCATCTGTGTTCCACTAAAGCAGCATCATTTTCCAACCATACTTCTTAGGTTTTCAGAAGATGCTTGCTATGTTATCAATAGTCACTGTTGAGATAATGCAGTAGAACAAGTTATATGAGAACTGGAAGGAGCTATGGAAAGCGAAATAATTATTTTCCCTCAAAAAGCAGATGCCCTTTCACAAAAGGAAGGTACGTGTTGCTTCCCATGATTTCAGTAATTCAATTATACACAAAATAACTGACTGTATAACCACCTGGTTATTGACAATTAAGCTGCTTGACCTAAAATTTTGATTGAAATGTTGACATTGACTTATGGCTTCAGGGAAAATCTCAATTAAATTAAAGCAGCACACAAACCATAATAAAGCTTTTTTTAAAACTTTTTTTAAATTTAAGTTCTGGGATTATTACATAGGTATACACATGCCGTGGTGGTTTGCTGCCTCTATCCCCTGATCACCTAGATTAGGTATTTCTCCTAATTGTTATTCCTCCCCAATCTCTTCATCCCCTACTATCCCTCTCCTAGCCTCTCACCCAGCAACAGACCCCCAGTGTGTGATGTTCTCCTCCCTGTGTCCATGTGTTCTCATTGTTCAACATCCATTTATGAGTGAGAACATGAGGTGTTTTGTTTTGTGTTCTTGTGTCAGTTTGTAGAGAATGATGGTTTCCAGATTCATCCATGTTCCTGAAAAGGACATAAACGCATCCTTTTTTATGTCTGTGTAGTATTCCATGGTGTATATGTGCCACATTTTCTTTATCCAGTCTATCTTTGATGGTCATTTGGGTTGGTTCCACATCTTTGCTATTGTAAACACTGCTGCAATGAACATACGTGTGCATGTGTCTTTATAATAGATTGATTTATAATCCTTGGGTATATATCCAGTAATGGGATTGCTGAGTCAAATGGTATTTCTATTTCTAGATTTTTGAGGAATCGCCACACTGTCTTCCACAATGATTGAACTAATTTAAACTCCCAACAACAGTGTAAAAGCCTTCCTGTTTCTCCACATCCTCTCCAGCATCTGTTGTCTCCAGATGTTTTAATAATCACCATTCTAACTGGTGTGAGATGGTATCTCAATGTGGTTTTGATTCGTAGTTCTCTAATGACCAGTGATGATGAGTGTTTTTTCATATGTTTGTTGGGCCACATGATCTTCTTTTGAAAAGTATGTGTTCATATCTTTTGGCTACTTTTTGGTAGGTTTGTTTGTTTTTTTCTTGTATATTTGTTTTAGTTCTTTGTAGATCCTGGATATTAGCCCTTTGTCAGATGGGTAGCTTGCAAAAATTTTTCCCATTCTGTTGGTTGCCAGTTCACTCTAATGATTCTTTTGCTGTGCAGAATCTCTGGAGTTAAATTAGATCCCATTTGTGTATTTTGGCTTTTGTTTCCATTGCTTTTGGTGTTTTAGTCATGAAGTCCTTGCCTATTCCTATGTCCTGAATGGTTTTGTTTAGGTTTTCTTCTAGGTTTATATGGTGGTAGGTCTTATGTTTAAATCTTTAATCCATCTGGAGTTAATTTTTGTATAAGGTGTAAGGAAGGGGTCCAGTTTCAGCTTTTTGCTCATGGATAGCCAGTTTTCCCAGCACCATTAATTAAACAGGTAATCCTTTTCCTATTGCTTGTTTTTGTCATGTGTCAAAGATCAGATGGTTGTAGATGTGTGGCATTACTTCTGAGGCCTCTGTTCTGTATCTCTGTTTTGGTACCAGTACCATGCTATTTTGATTACTGTAGCCTTGTAGTATAGTTTGAAGTCAGGTAGTGCGATACCTCCAGCTTTGTTCTTTTTGCTTAGGGTTGTCTTGGCTATGTGGGCTCTCTTTTGGTTCCATATGAAGTTTAAGGTGTTTTTTTTTTTTTTTTTTTTCCAGTTCTGTGACAAAGGTCAATGGTAGTTTGATGGAGATAGCATTGAGTCTATAAATTACTTTGGGCAGTATGACCACTTCTATCAAGATAATATATATTATATATCTTTATAATATAATGAAGATAATATATATTAATCATATTATCTTTCTAAATGATATATCTTTATTATATATTATATTTTTATTATAATAAAGATAATATATGACAAATTTTGAGAGTTTAGTTTGCCTGCATTTGAAACATGTATTTAGAACACATATGCATACATATTTTACCCAACATCCATGTTCTTTTCACTGCAATCTAAAGACTTTTTGTATTACCAGTCAATTCATATACAATGTAAGTGGAAAGATTAAGCTTTTCTAAAAAGTTAAAGGACATTGTTAAATGTTATAAGTAACAACATTAAAGACGCCAAATATTGTCCTGCATTGAATGAGGCCGTAAGTATGTAAATCTCTTTTTGATGTCTTTCTAGTGACCATAAATTATAATCTTATTTTAGAGTATTATGAGTTCTAAGTATCCATAAAAATTATGGTTCTTGTCTTCTTGAAAGTGTATGGAAAAATTAAAATTTCCTAATTTCCTGAAACTGGGATGATTAAATATCTAATATTTTGTCAATAGAATATATAAGAAGAAGCGGCCTGTCACTTCCATTAATATGGACTGGAGACAGGAAAACACTAGATAAAAGAGGCCAGTCCCTGAGAAAGACCCCACCCTCAAGCCTGGAGGCCCTAAATATGGACAGACACTTCTGTTTTCATGCCCCAAATGTTATCTTTTGGTCTACCACACCCCCATCCTGTACCCATATAAACCCTGAACCCCTGGTTTCACAGGCAGATAAGCAAAGAGATGAGAAGATACACACATTAAGGGCAGAATGATGTGACAGAGAAAGAGAGAGGAGGAGGAATGTCTGAATGCTAAGAGGAATTCATCCCAGGGTGGTCTGAGAGATGTTTGGCTTGTGGATGGCCAGGCTCCAGAAGAGGATCTTCATACCATTCCATCACCATTTCCCACTACACATCCCTGCTGCTGAGAGCCACCTCCACCACTCAATAAAACCCCTGTATCCATGCTTTGAGTCTGTGTGTGGCCCAATTCTTCCAGGATACTGGACAAGAGCTCAGGATACAGAAAACTGTCCCATTGGCCCTCTGCCCCTGCAGAAAGGCAGAGGGTCTACTGAGCTGGTAAACTGCAGGGCTAAAAGGGCACACTGTTTAACACAGGCCCACTTGGGCTCCTGCACCTGTTCGTCTGTATGCTCCCCTCCACATCAGGGGTTTGAGCAGCAGCAGTGGTGACCAAAGAGGCAGGCCACACCCCTGCCAGCTATCTTGTGAGGGGGATCAGGGAACTTTGCTATTTCACCAGGCCAAAGCATTTGATTGACGATATTTGATTTTTCACCTTTCTCTTCTTGTTTCACACTGTACCTGAAGGCACATGTGTGTGATTGCATCATAAAATGGCATAGGGTGGTGTGTGGACACAAATCCACCACCAACTTG
Source organism: Sapajus apella (assembly GCF_009761245.1). Lineage (NCBI taxonomy): Eukaryota > Metazoa > Chordata > Mammalia > Primates > Cebidae > Sapajus > Sapajus apella. The sequence goes on along the minus strand of NW_022436955.1, from coordinate 7,324,697 downwards.
TGTTGAATATATAAAGTTTATTATAGTTTAAAATAAAATTTAATTGTGTTAAGCTATGAAGATTTTTGATATTTAGTTACTGGAGCATAGTCTAGCTTCTTCTGATTGATTAACTTAAAATGAATATATTTCTCATACATTATTCCTTCCTCACAAAGTGGATTACATAAAACAGCTTATATAGTAAAACATCAAAGTAAGAAAATGTTCCCATGATCATTATTGCATTTCATCCTTTCTACAACCTATTTTCTATCATCTTATTTTGAAGAAAAGAGTGTTCAGGCTCATGGGGGCAAAGGAATTTGTTCTGTACTGCACAGCAATTACCTAGAGTCTGGATGTGAATGCAGATAACTTAGCTTTTAGCTCAGGATTTCCTTCTTTTGTCCTTGGCCATTCCCAGCTCTTGGTGCCAAATCCAATAAATGTGTTTTAGATCTAAATGGACTATTTTAGTAGGTTCTTTAGCTGCTTTCGGCATTATTGATGCTGTCCTCCTCAAAATTCTCTATTCTTGTGACTTCTGTGACACACCTTTTTAAAAATTCACTCTTTTGTATTTCTTTGCCTCCTTCATGAACTTGACTTCCTCTGCCTGTCTCCTAAATATTAATATTTTTATGTGTTCACTGCTAATTTCTTTCCTTTTTCTAGCATCTTGAACTGGGTGATCTCATTCACTCTTATGATTATAATTCTCAGTTCTATGCTAATGACTTTCTAATTTATAGGCAGGTACTTTTTTTTCCTAAAATTTAAAGCTCTATAGTCAGTGCCGCAGAAGCATCTCTTTTTGAACATCCCCAAGGCAACTCAAATCCATTATACCCAAAATAAATGCACCTTCCTTTCCATCTGCAAGTTACATGATGCCCCGTATTTCATATGATGTCATTATCATTCACTTAGTCACTTAATCCAGAAGTTTGGACACCACTCAAGACCCATTCATCTTCTTCATCGCAATACAACCTATCAAACTGTAAAATATATTGATTATAAACTCTGGATAATGTAGGTGTTTTGTGCTTGTTTCCCTCCTTCTGCCGAAATTCCAGATTAGTTTTGTTGTTGTTGTTTGGTCCTTTCCATTGAACTCATATGCAGACAATAACTAGGTATTGTGCAGCCATCTCCAGCTTTATTTCTCATTCAATCATACTGCTAGTAGTATGCTGTCCTTAATAGCGTCTTTTAATCAATTGTATTGAAGTATAATTAACATATAATAAAATTCACACATATTTAAAAATAGTGTTTAGTATGTCTTAATAAATGTATGTGCCCGTTGTATCCACCACCTTGGGCTGCCATTACAAAAGAATCTGGTGTCTCGGGTGGGTGTGCTGGCTCATGCTTATGATCCCAGCACTTTGGAAGGCTGAAGCAGGTGGGTCACGAGGTCAGGAGTTGAGATCAGCATGGCCAATATGATGAAGCCCTGTCTCTACTGGAAATACAAAAATTAGCCAGGCATGGTGGCATGCACTTATAGTCCCAGCTACTTGGGAGGCTGAGGCAGAAGAATCGCTTGAACCTGGGAGGTGGAGTTTGCAGTGAACTGAGATCACACCAATGCACTGCAGCCTGGGTGACAGAGCGAAACACCATATCAAACAAACAAACAAACACAAAACAAGAATCTGATGTCTCTTTATAAGTATATTAATCCTATAGAATGAAGGCCACATCCTTATGACTTCATTTTAGCCTCAGTTACTACCTTAGAGGCCACATTTCCAAATACAGTAAAGTTTGGGGTGAGAGCTTAAACATATAAGTTTTGGGGGTACACAATTCAGTCCATAATATTCATGTTTTCATCACTCTAGTCAAGACATATAACCTTTAACCATGAAAATAGATTGTATGTCTCTTCACTTTCAACATACTCACTGTCGTAAAAACAAATGAAACTAAATTAATAAACCACTTGTCTGCTTTTTGCTCCTATATTAGTTAATCTTCTTGAAAGTCCATATAAGTGAATCATACAGTGTTTATGCCTTGCGTTTTGCTTCTTTCACACTGTGTAATGTTTCTGAATATCTGTTTTGGTCTTGGGATTCAGTAGTTCTTTCCTTTATACTGCTGAGTAGTATTTCTTTATATGGAAATATCATGATTTCCTTATGCATTCATCTGTTGCAATCAATTATGGTCTGATTATCTTGTGTAGGTTTGTTTTTATATTTTGTCAGTGAGCATCTATAGAAAGCACAAGGTATTTAACTTCTGAAGGAGTGAATGCTGCTTTGTCTAGGCTAAAAATCTTACCACGCCTTTATTTTAGGCTTTCCTTATGGGGAGAATACATCTTACTTTTCTGTGTGATCTTTATTCTGAAGTCATAGCCTTTATTGTATCCTAAATAGTGCAGTATTGGAAATAAAGTAATACGGAAAGCCCTCCACTCTGCCAGGGACAGGATCGCATGTCCCTCCCATTACCATTCTCTAAGCACTGCCTGATGACTAACATCTACCCTGCTTTCAATTATACAGAAGCTTATTCTGGTAAGAGTCAGATGACCCATTTGGCACATATATAATGCAGCCCTCAGCCACAAACTTGTGGGAGACCCCATATGGATTTCTGGGGCTCTCTTTGATTCACCACTGCCTTAGTCGGTTTGGACCACTATAAGAAATAAAAATGCCGTAGACTGGTTGGCTTATAAACAACAGAAATATATTTCTCACAGTTTTGCTGTCTTGGAAGTTCAAGATCAAAGTATTGGCAGTTTTTGTGTTTATTGAAGGCTTTTTTCCAGATTGTAGACTACTGACTTCTCTTTGTATACTCACATGGCAAGAAAAAAACATGATTAGAGCCTCTCTGAGATCTCTTATTTAAGGACACCAATCCCATTCAAGGGGTCTTTTCCTTAATAATTTAATTACCTCCCAAAGTCTTGGCCTTCTGATACCATCACTTGGGAGTTACGATTTCAACATATCAGTTTGGAGAGGGGAGATGTTATGATCTGAATGTTGTTCCTCAAAATTCAAATTTTGGAACGCAATGCTCAATGTGCTAAGATTAAGAGAAGAAACTTTTTGGGAAGAGTGATTAAGTGCCCTTATAAAAGAGATGGAAAAGAGCTTCTTTTCTCCTTCTGCTGTGTAAGAGGAGCAGGCCCTTGCCAACATCAAATATTTTGGTGCCTTGATCTTAGACTTCCCAACCTCCAGAAATGTGAGAAAGAAATTTTTATTGTTTATAAGCCATCCAGTCTAAGGTATTTATATTAAAGCAGCAGAAATAGACTAATACAGGAGGACACAAACATCCAGTCTGTTACATACATAAGGACACAAATGTTCAGTCTATAACATACACTTCTTAGGCTCAGCTGCCCAATCTCTGATCTCCACGTTCTCAGCTCAGAAGAAAGCAGTGTCCTGCTCAGACATTATCCCTATATGATGAGAAATTTCCTCTAGACAGATATCTTAGCAATGGCACTCACCAAGTGAGCTCCCCTTTAGAGATCACATTGTGCACTGCACATTTTCTGAGCCTGGAACATGTCAGGTATCTTTTTCAGTTTTAGTTTTAATGGTGCAGTTTATGGCTAGCCTGGAAAATTTTACTACCTGAAACATACAATATTATTTTAGATATTTTATAATATTATTTTAGATATATTATTTTAAAATATAATTTTAGATATATTATGTCCTAGCTATAAATCCTTAAACTGTATGTATCTAAAACAGTTTGGCACATTTTTGCTTTTCAAGGCCCTTGATGTTTGACCCTTTGACTCTATTCTTTATCCTTTTCTAATCTCCATTTCATTCCTGAAATTTTAAATTGCTTACAAACACCATGATGCTGCTAGTTTCCATCCATTCTAACACACATTTTGCTGTTTGACGCCATAATTAATACCTTTGAAATTGGTTATGATTCCCAAAATGTTTCTGACATCATTTAGATGTGTTTACCCCATATGTTGACAATAGTCTACTGTGAGTACGTACAACAACTGACTTAACAAGAGTTTTATGAATCTCCTCAGGTGTGGGAAAATACTCTTTTAAATCTTTTAAGCAGTAAACAATCAAATGTCAACATTATCTTTCAGATAAACAAATGATGGCAAGTTCGAAGGTGGGAGCATACCTGTTCTTTTGATTGTAATGAATGGAGTATAAGAAAACACATTTAAAAAATGTTCTTATAACAAACAAGCACTAAATTAGAGGTCAGAAAAAAATAACTGTCAAATATTTTAAAAATAATAAACTTGGCTGGGCACAGTGGTTCACTCCTGTAAATTTCAACATTTTGGGAAGCCAAGGTGAAATGATCACTTTAGCCCAGGAAGTTGAAAGCAGCCTGGGCAATATGGTGGGGCCTCATCTCTTCAAATAATTTAAAAATTATCCAGGAATGGAGATGCATGACTATAGTTCTAGCCTCCCAGGGGATTGAGGTAGAAAGGTCACTTGAACCCAGGAGGTCACAGCTGCAGTGAATCGTGATCGCATCACTGAACGCCAGTCTGGGGGACAGTGAGACCTTGTCTGAAAATAATAATAAACTTGTAAGTATATACTTTTAAAGCCTTTAGTCTAACATAAAACTTTGTAAACTTCATTCATATATCTATCAAATATTTATGAATCACCTTTAATATATATATAGTGCTTACTAAGGATACCCAAAGATGGTGGAGATATTCTTCTATAAGAATGCCTTTTTAAATTGTTCCCTGAACATGCCCTAGGGAGGAAAACAACAATGACAACAACGACTCTTCCCCTCAGTTGAAAAATCCAAGGTAACCAAGGTAAATTCCTTGAAAGACAATCACTTATGTACACGCCTCATCAGCGTAGCAAAGAGCTGAAATGGGAAATACTAGATTTCTCATAATGGAAAGAAACCACTTAAAGTAATTTCATAAGATTTCGCTACCACAGTAGCCTTAATGATTTCATGAAAAATAACAACAGAGCATTTGGTTAACATTTTCCCTCAAACCATTTTGGTATTCATGTTATTTATACCTTAAAAATATTTACATTGGACAGACCATGAGTTATTCCTATTTTATAGACAGAAAATTTGAGTATAGGCAATGTCAGCACCTTATCCATATGTCCTCAGCAGTTATGATTTTTTTTTGTTTGAAAATAAATCTTTGTTTTGAACTTTATAAAAAGCAATTCAGTACCCCATAGACTGGTGTTAAATGTTGTCTACAATGCAAAATCCATGTTCTAACATATGTAATAATTGCCAAGAGTACAGTGTTCCTGTTGATCTTGTGTTCAGTCAGGTTAAAACAATGGACAACAAAACAATGAACACATTCCTCATCTGTGTGATTCACTCTTGTCTAAATGTCCCAAACTGTGATTTCTTTACTTTCCACACCGCTAATTATCCAAGAACTTGAAGTATTGTACATCTAATAGGCCATCCTCTGGCCGATCAGTACAGTGAACAGCATTCTGGATCTTAGTTTTACCAAAGACTGCTCTGAGAGTCCCAGGGCATAAATGCCGGGTAAAAACCAGATGCAATATCGAAGGCTGGATAAATAATTGAAATAATAAACAAAGCTGAATTTACTACAAGCAAATTCAAAATGATGATACTTTCAAGGAAAGAAGCATTGGATTTTCACACAGTTATGATTTTTATATACATTTATGGTTTTCTCCTTCCAGAAATTATGACATTTGACTGAGGGTTTTGCAATTGAAGCAGGCTCATCTACATGGAGCAGCCCATAAATGACAGGGATTAATGCCTCTAGAGCAGTCCTGCTCAGTGATGGACAGGAGTTGACGAATAAATGCTATAGCTTCTTCACTTTTCGTAGGAGACATGAGGTTTTAATTGTCCTTTGCAAACTTCCAGTGGTCTCAAGTGGGATTGAACCCTGTTTGCCCACAACTGTGACCAGTATTAACTTCCCATTTTTCCTACTATGACATACAGGACTGGTTCTAAAAAAAAAAAGAAGAGAACGATTTATAATCCTTTGGATATATAGCTGGTAAGGAGAAATGTCAGATATAGGTGAAGGGGAGGAAGGCAGCAAATCACACTGCCTGTGTGTACCTATGCAGCAATCTTGCATGTTCTTCACATGTACCCTAAAACCTAAAATGCAATTTTAAAAAAATGAAGAGAGAAAAAGGCCGGGAGCGGTGGCTCATGCCTGTAGTCCCAGCACTTTGGGAGGCTGAGGCGGGCGGATCACAAGGTCAAAAGATCGAGACCATCTTGGCCAACAAAGCAAAACCCCGTCTCTACTAAAAAAATACCAAAAACAATTAGCTGGGCATGGTGGCACGTGCCTGTAGTCCCAGCTACTCGGGAGGCTGAGGCAGGAGAATTGCTTGAACCTGGGAGGCGGAGGTTGCAGTGAGCTGAGACTGGGCCACTGCACTCCAGCCTGGCGCCTGGTGATGAGCGAGACTGTCTCAAAAAAAAAAAAAAAAAAGAAAAGAAAAGAAAAAACCTGCCCCCCAATTTTTGTCGTAGATCAGCTTGCAGAGGAAACAACTTTTGACAGTAACTACCTTAAATTCACGTAGTAATAATCGATGAAGGTGGGACAAGAATACATGTCTTACCCACACATTTTAGTTTTTAGCCTTAAGAATTGAACTGAGATAAAGATCTTCTTATCAAATTGTCATTTTTTTGTCATCCTCTTGTCAAGTGGTCCTTCACTTTACAAATTAAGCATGGGCATTTAGCTTACATAACTTGATCTCCACTTCAGCTCTAGTTTTCAGTAATATGTGCTAGTTAAGTATTACTTTTGAAAGATAGTGTAAATCAGGGCTTTGAAGTGAGAAAAAACTGAGTATAAATCTCTTTTCCACCTCTCATTTGCTATGAATATTTATTTGCTATTCCAAGTTTCTTCTATTACATGATGCAAATAGTAGCAGTATCTAAGTCATAGGATCTTGGTATGAATTAGATGAAATAATGTGCATGAAACAACATGGCTTTGTTGGCACTAAATAGGCGGCACCTTTTTTTATGAGATAATTTCTTCTTTGAAAGTAATACTTTTTCATTCAATTTTGTATTAGTGGCAAATGAATACTTAGAAAAAATTCGAGAGCTAGTTTTATTGACCTCTTTGAGTAAACAGGCAAACTTAAGACTTCTTACATAAAGGAAGCTACTCTCAGTTTTTTTAAGGCACAAATAAAAGCTTCAGCGGAACAGAAGCCCTCTTACAAACTTTGGGAAATCTGGCTATAGAACCATCATTTCACAGGCTCAAAGACACTTCGAGAGCAGATAACCCTATCTATTTATACCAGTTGGTTTCCCACCGATATTCTCCCTGGCCTCAGGTGACAACATATGAAAGTTGAGCTTATCTGGAAGGCATTAAATTACTTTTGTTTTAAAACCAGAATAACAATGTGATTCTGTCTAGGCAGGATTGTTTATTCCTAAGACTCCATAATGTGCTTCTATGAATAGCCAAGCCTTATAACCTTTGACAATGCCAATATAATAGCTATCCACCACAAGGTGACTTCAAGGTTTAAGGTTCTTTACATATTTTATATAAGTTCTTACAATGTTGATGCAATGTGGGTAGAAAAAAAAGAGACTCAAGTTTGTTCAATTACTTCTTCAAGGTCAAACAGCAAGTGCTTGACGCCAAAGTTTGTTTTAATACTGCTCTGTGTGATTTTAAAAAGTGCTGTGGTAGAAAACTATGAGGATTGAAACTTACTTGAGGGTACTGAGAAGTCTTCAAAGAAATGTTGATTTTGAGTCTGATAATATTGAATATGTTTTGAGTTCATACTACAACCTTCTAACTGTTTTATGTACATCAGCTCTTTCATTTCTTATAATAAACATGCATACTGAATGAACAATGCCATTTTTAGCCCACTAAGAAATAAATTAGAGGTAAAGATAATTGAATGATATTGCCAGAGTCTCACAGCCAGTAAGTGGCACAGAATTTGGGCCTGAGCAATCTAGCTCAGAAGACAGTACACTATGCTAAACTCACTTTTAATGACAAGAGGATGAATTCGTTATAAACAAGAAAAAGCAAAGGAGAGAGGAGATTCTTTTTATTTTCGTGTGTGTGTGTGTGTGTGTGTGTGTGTGTGTGTGACCGAGTTTTGCTCTCATTGCCCAGGCTGGAGTGCAATGGCGCTATCTTGGCTCACTGCAACCTCTGCCTTCCAGGTTCAATTAATTATCCTGCCTCCCAAGTAGCTGAGATTACAAGTGCCCACCACCACGTCCAGCTATTTTTTTTTTTTTTGTATTTTTAGTAGAGACAGGGTTTCACTATGTTGGCCAGGTTGGTCTTGAACTCCTGACCTCAGGCAATCCACCGCCTCAGCCTCGCAAAATGCTGGGATTAGAGGCATGAGCAACTGTGCCTGGCCCAGAAAGAGGAGATTCTAACGAAAGGGAGCAGCATATGCTGCAAGTTTAAGAGCCCTAAACATAAATAGTGGTGTTTTCAAGCCATGTTCTATCATGCACTGTGAGCTAAATTACCATTAGGACATTTTGATGGACACATTCAAGAAATAGGTGAATACACTGAACGTAGTTATTTATTTGAAAGCAGCATCATTGTGGTTTCAAGAGGAACCACAATTTCTAAAAAGCCTGAATTATATATATCATGTGCATCTGGATTGTTTAAAAGTACAAAAAAGAAAAAGAGAAGAAAATTGCATCATATCTATAACAGATTGCAAGAACTGGCCCTTTAAGCTGGTGGAAAACTGATTACTTAGACCCTGGCTTATTTGACCTACCTATTGATTTGCATCTCATTCAAAACCACTGTCACTTTTTTCTTTTACTTCTTCCTTTTCTTTTTTTTTTTTTTTTACAGAGTCTCCCCTGTTGCTCAGGCTGGAGTGCAGTGGTGCGATCATGATCATAGCTCACTGCAACCTTGTACGCCTGGGCTCCAGTGATGACTCAGCTTCTGAGTAGCTGAAACTACAGGAATGCACTGTCAGGCCTAACTGATTTCTTTGTTTCCCAGGCTGGTCTCGAATTCCTGGTCTCAAGCGATCCTCCCACTTCAGCCTCCCAGAGTACTGGGAAAACAGGTGTGAATCGCTGTACTTGCCCTGTCTGACGTTCTTAATTTCTTTATCTTTCTTTCTCTTTTTTTTTTTTTTTAAGATGGGGTTTCACCGTGATGGCCAGGCTGGTCTTGAGCTCCTGATCTCAGGTGATCCACCCACCTCGGCCTCCCAAAGTGCTAGGATTACAGGCATGAGCCACTGCGCCCAGCCAATTTCTTTATCTTTCTTTCTTTCTTTTCTCCCTTTTCTCTTTCTTTCTTTCCTAAAGGACCTAATTAGACCCAAACATAGATAATATAGCACACATGCTATCTTTCACATTTATATATCTGTACTATGTTGAAGTCTCAAAGAGCCAATTTTCTTTAAAACTGAATTTAAAACTTAGAGTTCAATTTTTTCTATTTTGAGAATGCATGATCTTTTTCTTCTAATCTTTACTTCTCTTTAACCATGTCCTGGAATATTATCTTTCGCTCCATCATTTTCTGTGGACTGCTTAGGAATTCAAAACCATTCTTGACTTCAACCTTACATCATTATCAATCAGTATGAAATAAATGACCCCAACAGTTAACAGCTTGAAACCACAACCATTTTAGTTTATCTCATGATTTGGGGAGTTTGGGAAGAATAAAAGCCATGGCACTTATTCAGTGACAAAGGGGAAAAACAAAGCATGTGTCTATAAACTCTTATATATATATATACACACACAGATATAAAAGCTAAATATTGTGAATTTAATGTATGCAAAATGTTGTTCTAACACACTGAATTATTTATGAACAGATGGAGAACTCAAACATAGGTATATATGAATAAATCAAATATAGAGTATATACATACATACACATATATGTATTTTTATATTGCACGACCTTGCTTAACATATGTTTATACATTATATGGACCATTATATAAAATGCTGCATGTTATATAAATATATCTGTATAACTATGATAAAAGTATTGCACAAGTGTACACATGCTCACATACAACGTTTGGTACAGAAATACTATGAGAAATAAGAAAAAAAATCCTGCTTCTGAAGGATGGGTCTATCTAGTTTTGAAATATATAAAAATAAACTATTAACAAGCAGTGAGATCATAAGAATGATATGGGTAAAAAGTATCAATATATTTTTACATTGCCCTTCCTTAGTGAATTTATAACCTTTGTGCACATGAATGTTTCTATTTGACTCAACAAATATTTTTTCTCACTTCTTAATCTATGTCTGTTCTAGATTAGTATTATCACCCAGGAATATGATAACACATACTTTTCAACACACAGCAGTAGTCTTATATGTCTGACACATAAAAACTTCATAGTGTTTAAATACCTCAAAGGAAACAGAGAAAAATGGAAAATTACTTACACCTATAAATTATCCAGTGTAGGCTAGAGTATGGTAGGCACTTTACCCACAACATCTGATTAAATCAATCCTGTAGTTTTATAAGACAGATACTTTTAGTCTCTGTATTGAGGATACCAGGTAGACTCATGTCCTTTACCCGAAGATGTCCACATGCTAATCCACAGATCCTATAAATATGTTATCTTACCTAGAAAAAGTTATTTTTCAGATGTGATTAAGGTTGTAGACTGATATGGTTTGAATCTGTGTGTCTCCACCCAAATCTCATGAATTTTAATCCCCAGTGTTGGAGGTGGGGCCTGGTAGGATGTTACTGGATCTTGGATGCAGACTTTCTGCTTTGGTGCTGTTCTTATAATAGAGTTCACATGAGATATGGTTATTTAAAAATGTGTAGTGTCTCCTCCCTCTTCTTTTCCTCCTGTTCTGGCCATGTAAGACATGCCTGCTTCCCCTTCGTCTTCCACCATGATTGTAAGTTTCCTGAGGCTTTCCCAGCCATGCTTCCTGTACAGCTTGCAGAACTGTGAGCCAATTAAACCTCTTTCCTTTATAAATTATCCAGTCTCAGGTATATCCTTATAGCAGTGTGAGAATGCACTAAGACTATGAGATGAGAAGATTATTTTGAGTGAGATTTCTAATTACACAGGTCCATAAAAGTACGGAACCATTCTCAGCTATGGGCAGACAGCAGTATAACTATAAAAGAATGATAAGGAAAATGTGATTATTGATCTCAAAGAAAGAGCAAGGGAGACAGGAACAATGAGTGTGGATGGGCTTGAGAAGATAGAATCGGCAAGAAAAAAAATTATCTCCTAGAGCCTCCAATAAGAAATGCAGTTCTGCCAGCACGTTGATTTTAGTCCAGTGAAACCTGCGCCTGACTTCTGACCTCAAGAACTATAGTGTAGTAAATCTGTGATGCTTTAAGCCACTAAGTTTGTGGTAATTCACTACAGTAGCAATAAAAACCTACTGAGAAAGAGACAGAGGGTTAGAGAAGGACACACACACACACCTACACACATACCAGACATAGACTTATGAGAGTCTTACAGTAGGTCCCATAATCTCTTCATCACTCCAACCTGTGTTGAAAGACTATATTTTCTCTAGAAGACTTTCTTTTGTGGATCAAGGACAGATTTTATAGCAGTAGAAGACATAATTTCTGCAGCCGACAGGAAAATACCTTCACAGAGAAAAGATATAATATTATGACATCAGATTTTATGGAAGGTGAGTGTAAGAGACATCATTTTGAAGAGCATGTCTGTATCTTCTTTAAACTTGTAATAGAGTCTATTGTCTATGAATCGTGATGATGCCAGTTATATTAGGACCTGACTGATAATTACCATCTTGCTGTTTCCTGAGAGAAGACATTGTGCTAATTGAATTAAGTAATAGTAACACAAAACAGCAACCCCATAATGCATTGTGTTTCACATTACCCTTTTTTTCTGTCCAAAAAATGAAGAAAAACATTCACTATTTTAAAATATAAGAGTCTAACAATGAATATTAAACAAAATAAATTCTAATAATCTAATGTCATAGGCTTGATCAAAATTATATGACTGCTTAGTATTAGTATTTTTGTTCTATTTTGAATTTCTCTGTTTTGTGGTTCTTTGATGTTGAATGCCACCTCAACCTTTATGTATACATACATATATATGTATGCATGTATATACATAACCGGTTTTCAAATAATATTACATGCATTTTAACTAAATATATCATTATATAATATAAAATTATATTTTGAATGTATTCAATAATACAAAGTCATTAAAATAAATTTTATGTGATGCCATAGCATATATGTGTGTCTGTGGGCATTTACTCTCTCCCATCTCTCACCACACGTATTAAATTTAGGCTTAAATAGTATTGGAGTTACTGGGTATGACAGAGAGTTTTTATTTCCAGTGGTGACTCTGAATATTTAGTAGCAATTTTCAAACATGCTATGTTGAAAAAGATTCAGAAGGCTCCTATAAGGTTCATGGGAGCATATATGCACAATAAAAGATGCTGTAGTCATGGTAGGGGAAAATTGCTGGAAGTAAATATCTCTTTCGCCAACTCAAAATTTAGTCTATATACTATGCAATATATGCACATATTTCTGTATTCTGTGGGTTTGAGTGGGTGTATAATTAGTTCATTTCTGGAAGTGTTCCTGGGGATAAGGAGTGAGGAATTGGATAGGGTAAAGAGGGAAGAACAAAAAGCCAGTCCAAAGGTGCATTATCAAATTGGTCATCATTATAGGCACCTGGGCTTCTACATCTCTGAGAATATCTAAGGATCCATGTAGAATGCATCTCTGAGTTGTCCGAGCAGGGGACAAAATTAAGAGGTGTTATCTACTGTTTTGTTTTGTTGTTTCATCCTATGAATTAAGAATTGACCAAGGGATGTAAATTCCCTTGCTTGTCCAGTTTTATACTGCATGGGAATAGGTGTCTCCAGACATCCCATCCTGTGGCATCAGAGAAACGCTAAGACAGCAAGAGAGAGAAATGTGGCTCAGCTGAGACAAGCTATTCTAAATGTTTTTCTGAAAAATTGTTATTGCAGCAATAACTGGAATGAAATATGGGGTATGAGAGGTGGCAGAAACATATATATGTAGATAGAACATTCATATGCAAACCCAGCATTTTTCAAGAAAGGATTTGTCTAACATTTTTAAGTGCATATGTGAACATTGCTGCATGTGCATGCACGAATGCAAATAATTTCTATGAATAATTTTTCATGGCTTAAACCAAGAGTGAGCAAACATTTTAGACAATAATTTAAAATGTGTAATTACCTTAGCATTATCTAGGGGCATCTTAGTAGAGTAAAGCAATTAGGCCACATAGGTGGATTAACATTAATGTAAGGGCTATATTCAGAGTCAGAACTCTAAATTCTCTATGGTAGGAGTCTGTAAAAGGCCAATTATAAATATGTTAGACTTTAAAGCTAATAAAGTCTGTGTTGCTGCTTCTCAGCTCTGCTATCACAGGAAAAAAGCAGCCATAGACAATACATAGACAAATGGGTGTGGCTATGTTTCAATAAAGTTTTATTTACAAAAGCATGTGGTAATTTCCTGGCCCTTGGTTTAAATAACAGGAGAATATAATGTTTTTAATATGAGATTTCCAAAAAGTATACATACTTCAGGTTTTTATAAAATTAGATAATAAAATGTTTGGAAAATAGAGACAATAAACAGGAATTGCCAGGCACCATCTGAGCATGAGGTATTAAATCCTATAAAGTCAATGTAGAATGATAAGAGGTCACATGTTGAGAGTATAGAAAATAGCTCTAAGTTAGAATCAGGAAATCTGACTTCTAAACCTTTCTCTCCTACTTCATCTCTATGATTTTAGGAAAAACACTTAATTTGTCTATACTTAAATTTCATTACTTTTTAAATGGAGACAATATTAGAAACTTCACAAAATTGTTGTGAAAGTTAAATGCAACCACGTGGAAGTGCATCAGCTCAGTGCCTGCCATATATTAGGCATTCAATAAAAACATGTAAAATCTCAATGAGATAGCTTGCACAGGAGGTGTGACCATTCCAGTGACTCTCATCACTGAGACTAATCACTGTGCCTACACAATCTGTGCGAATCTGCAGCAATTAAGAAATCTTGTCTAAAATCACACATCAGCTGTAAACTGTCAGCAACAGCAGCTCTTGCTGGTGGTAAGACTCTAATAGAGGTCTTACAGAGGAATTCCTGGGCAGAAATTCAAGTAGCTACCATGCCACAAAGTGATTCATGATGCTTCTCTGAAATATGGAATAGTATGATTCTGAATCACATTTTTGATTGCTTTTAGAAAAATTAACGATATTAAACTTTTTGACTTTTAATAACAGCTAACTTTAAGAAGCAAAAGTTACCTTAAGAGCTTTCAAAACAGAAATATTAGCAAGCAATTCATTTTGACAACTAAGAGCATGGCATTTCCCTTCCTCTAAGATTATTGTCTAATGGATCTGCTTCCCTGAGAGATAGGTAACTGTATGATTTGCTCGAAATGGACTCACATCCTGGGAAAAAGCCTTTCCAGGAATACATCACTAAAAGATGGGGGAGGCCTCATCAATTTGTTCAACAGAGTCAGCCTAGTGGGTTAGGAAGGACTTCCTTTAGAATGGGTTTTGGTTTAATATCATGGAGGGAGACTTCACGATTGCAACGTTCACTTACCAAAGATCAATAAGTTTCATTCTAAAAACTCTTTCATCAACAGCAGGGAGGGGAATCTCCCTACAGTTGCTTTCCTTCTCAGCTGCTATTTTGGAGTGCCTGTCATTGCAAGGAACGGTATAAGCCCCTCTCAGAAGTGAATGAAATTCAGCATGAAATCACTTTTCTCACAACATCACTTCTTTGAGATGACATCTCCAAAGTCATTAAAGGTTTGCTGAGTTCCCCTTAGAATACTGCTGATGTGAGACCTGGCAAAGAGATGCAGAGACAGAGATTGGAGGAAGAAAGAAGCTGGTATCATCTTAATTTATCAAGATCAGGAAAATACTTCAGCAGAAAATTCTGGGCAGTTTTATTGTAATTACACCATTATTCAGTTATGTAAGTAACTTTCTTGTTACTGCCTTGTGATAATGTTTCATTCATTCATTCAACCAATGTTCATGACCACTTATTCTAGCTCAGGTCTTAGACTAAGTACTAGAATTTATGTCATAAATAAAATGCCATCTCTGTTTTCAAGAGCTCATATTCTAGTTGGGAGGAATACATAAAAAAGAACTATAAAATACATTATGAAGATGGTTATATAATGAAAATATTTCTTTGCTGTGTATCTCACCCTCTATTTCTTAATAAAAAGATACAGATAAAAATGGGCATAAAATTTACGATTGTGTTTGTGACAATTTAAGTTCAGAATTTTTCTAAACCACCTGCTGATTGCCTACTTTTTATTTACTCAATTGACTTTCCTGTTTATTTCCCCTTGGGCAATACTTTTGTTGCTGTAACTCAGTGACTATGATCATCTCAACCTTATTGTTTGGAATTTGGATGGCAACAACATATGTATTCTGATTTGAATGCTGGCACTGTTTTGGGTATATATTTAAGTATCAATATCTGGCATTATATGTCAACTTTTCCTGGAAAGAAAGCAGGACATCCCATCCTTTTCCAGGACATTCATCCTAGGAACTCCCTACATTTATCTATCTCTATTAAACCCACCAATATGTTAGAAGATCAGTCCGAAGAGGATGCATTAAAGAAAGCAAAGATGAGAAGCAAAAGACAATTGCTAAAGTCAAGATGCCAAATGACAAGGGTCTGAAACACCATTATATAACAATCTTCATAATTTATACTTCTTTTTTATTTATTCCTCCTGACTAAAATATGAGCTGCTTGAAAGCAGGGTTGAAGAACACAAAACGGTGGGTTATAAAATTATTCAGTTTGTGGAGCCAGTGGGTCATATCGGTAGATAACAAGTTGGCAGAGCTACACATAGAGCGGAAGGTGAGAAGGATTCTAATTTGAAGACATTTATTTGGAGGTTTTCTGCATAGGTACAATGGCCAAAATGATTGAAGTTGTTGAGATTGACTGGGGAGAATATGCTAAGAAAAGATTGTGAGAAAAGAAGAATATCAAGGATACAATATGGAGACTTTGATCATGAACTACCATTCATTCATTTATTCATTCATTCACTTAACATTTATTGATGGGCAAGATTGTTTAGCCTCAAGCTTACAATTACTAGGAGAGAGGGGAGGGGCAGGAGAGAGAGAAAGGAGAGAATGAAACAAATTTCATATTTAATATTTAAAAAAAATAGTAACATAGTACAAGGCACCAACACCTGAGTTAACTTATGAATTCATCAATTTATTTAAAAATAAACTTAGAGAATAACTTTTATTTTGTCTGGCACTGTGCCAGGCAATTGAGATGCAGCAGGTGAAGGGTAGAATCACAAATTTTATCTGTGGTGGCAGAGAGACATGTGTATCTGTTGTTTTCTGTGCTATCACATGACTTGTCCATCTCTAGCACTTGCTATTTATAAAGAATGACATTTTTAGAATATTGTATATTACAGTGACTCATTAAAAAAAATAAAATTGGACCGGGTGCTGTAGCTCATGCTGTAATCCCAGCACTTTGGGAGGCCAAAGTGAGTGGATCAATTGAGGTCAGGAGTTTGAGATCAGCCTCACCAAGCTCGTGAAATCCATCTCTACTAAAGATATGAATGTTAGTCAGGTGTGGTGGCATGTGCCTGTAATCCAGCTACTTGGGAGGCTGAGGCAGGAGAACTGCCTGAACCCTGGAGGTGGAGGTTGCAATGAGACGAGATCACACCACTACACTCCAGTCCAGTGAGACTTTGTCTACAAAAAAAAAAAAAAAAAAAAAAAAAAAAAAAAAGGATAATGTAATAACTATGTAATAAGTTAATAAGTTTCATGAAAGAAACACACAAAAATCTGCAATGGTGGGACTACGTAGCTAAATTCATGTATTAACAAAAGAATAGGCTGGTTTGGTGGCTCACACCTGTAACCCCAGCACTTTGACAGACTGAAGCAGGCGGGTCGCTTGAGCCCAGAAGTTTGAGATCAGTCTGGGCAACATGGCAAGATCTTGTAACTACAAAAAATACAAACATCAGCCAGACATGATGGTGCATACCTGTAGTACCAGCTTCTCAAGGCTTCAGTAAACCATGATCATGCCACTGCACTCCACTCCAGCTTGGGTGACAGAGTGAGATCCTGTCTCAAAAATGCAATGAAAATGAATAAATAAATAAATAAAAACTTATTACATTCTGCCAGGTAATCTACCCCTTCAGAGGTAAAACTCATCAATAGGAACTAAGTAAAAAAGATTCCAGTTGTGTTGCACTTTAGAAGTTTACTAGGAAAGACAGCTGACATCATGAGAGATTATAATGTGCACTCTCACTGAAGTTAACCCTCCATCAATTTCTGTAACTAGTGAACATACTCTTATAAGGCATAATATTGCTAGCATTCAACACAGATTCAAACGGTCAGTTTCCAGTTGTTTCTCTTATAACAAATGTTGCAATTTCATCTTTCAATGTGTCAACTCCTACCTATGAAAATATTGTCTTGTTTAAATGAAGAAGAAGAGAAACATATTGATTGGCTATTTTGTTCAACTGCATACAGTCAGCAACTGTGGTTTTCTGGGTTTATTCTGAACACATAGGAAGTATACTTAAGTAGGGCTTGTTGGAATGTACCAAAGACAGATGAACAAATGGTTGCTAAGTTTCAAGAGCCTTCTGATTTCAAGGGCCAGTCCAAATGGGAGCTGATTATACCACAAAAGGCAGAATCCTAAATTTCAAATCCCAAATGTTGAAATTCCAAAAGATCAAAATTCCTTGAGTCAAAAATCACAATCTCAAAAGATAAATTGTCTGCCAATATAATTTTGAGTAAAGCAATTTAAAAATTATTTAAAAGATATATTTATATTTTTAAAAGGGGATTCATTTGAGAATCATAAATAAACAATAAAACAGGCAATGGTAACATTCGTATTTCTGCAAGCATAGGCACTCAGGTATACTAAAGACCGTTGTATGGGTACAATGATATAATAGTTATAAGCAGACCAACCATATTTATAAAGAAATAGGTCAATTGGAAATGTATACACAGATGTTATTATGGTTGGTAATTGTGTACATCCAGCATCTGAAATACTGTGAGTAACAATCAAAGTCTTTTGATGGATCAATCCAAAATGGTAATGTGTCACCTCTGCATATGCAGTTAGCCAAAGAGCCAAGATCTCTAGAATTTTAGCTTTCAAGAATGCAGATGTTCAGAAAGGACATCTCTTCATTTATTGAGGAAGTTTCAATGTTTTTATGTACATGCATAACACACAAAGTCAATGTTGTGGTAATTAAGTTAGCAAAAAAATGCATAAGACAAATTAGAACTCTCTAAAAGTCTTCACACAATTTATACCTCCACTATTGGAAATAGAGATAAAATATGTAGTCATACAAAATTGTAAAAGAAATACTGCTTACAATTTAAAATTGTGAAAAAATACTAAAACCTAACAAGATAATTTGACATATAGAAAAGTGGATTATGGGGATAGATGATAGGCAATTGCCCGAAGATGGTCTATAAGAGCTGGTTGCTTTCATGATTATTAGCATATTTTGAAGTCTTACATCACAATGAATAGCTGCTTTTTAATTTTTAGGCTGTAATTTTTCTCAAAGAATTCTTTCACATTTATTTTCCACAATACCCTGATCTTTGAAATTTGTCTATGAATTGAGATACACTGACATAAGCATTCCACCAAATCTACTCAGACTCACACACTAATCTCCTCTTGAAACATCCTCACAGACATACCTAAAATAATTATTTACCAAATTTATAGGTATTCCATAATCCAGGCAAACTGACACCCAAAATTAAGTGCACAAGTCTGCCTTTTGTCATCTTGGCACCCATATGCATCTCCTGAAACCATACTTAATTTTTAAATAAAGAAAATAACAAGGTAATGGTTTCACCTAACATGTTGCCACTATCCTGGGATTGAGATTTTCAAGATTTTAGATATTAAGATTTTGAGACTTTAGGGATTTACAGTTGAGGGGTTTTGATCTTTTAGGATTTCAACATTTGGAATAATGACATCAGGATTGTGTTTTTCAGAATTATGATTCAAACCTGTCCAAGTGAGCAGTGGTCACATTGCGTGCATAATTTTGTGTCCAACATTCAAAACTACTATTAGTAGACAGTATTTTCTTATATGTGAAACCATAATTTGTAACAACTTTATATAGCCAGTCCTATTCATATAATATATTATTATTTTTTTATTATACTTTAAGTTCTGGGGTACATATGCAGATCATGCAGGTTTGTTACATGGGTGTACACATACCATGGTGGTTTGCTGCATCCATCATCCATCCCCCACATCATCTACATTAGGTATTTCTCCTAATGTTATCCATCCTCAATCCCCCAACCCTGTGCTATCTCACTCCTAGCTTGCCAACCCCTAAGAGGCCCCGGTGTGTGATATTCCCCTTCCTGTGTCCATGTGTTTTCATTGTTCAAACCCACTTACGAGTGAAAACATGCAGTGTTTGGTTTTCTGTTCTTGTGTCAGTTTACTGAGAATGATGGTTTCTAGCTTCGTCCATTTCCCTGCAACAGATATGAACTTACCCTTTTTATGGCTGCATAGTATTCCATGGTGTATATGTGCCACATTTTCTTTATCAAGTCTATCATTGATGGGCATTTGGGTTGGTTCCAAGACTTTGCTATTGTAAATAGTGCTGCAATAAACATACGTGTGCATGTGTCTTTATAGTAGAGTGATTAATAACCCTTTGGGTATGTACCCAGTAATGGGATTGCCAGGTTACATGGTATTACTGGTTCTAGATCCCTGAGAAATCGCCACACTGTCTTCCACAATGGTTGAACAAATTTACACTCCCACCAACAGTGTAAAAGTGTTCCTATTTCTCCACATCCTCTCCAGCACCTGTTGTCTCCAGATTTTTTCATGATCGCCATTCTAACTGGCATGAGGTGGTATCTCAATGTGATTTTGATTTGCATTTCTCTAATGACCAGTGATGATGAGTTTTTTTTCACGTTTGTTGGCCGCATAAATGACTTCTTTTGAAGTGTTCGTATCCTTTGCCCACTTTTTGATGGTGTTGTTTGTTTGTTTCTTGTAAATTTATTTAAGTTCTTTGTAGGTTCTGGATATAGCCCTTTGTCAGATGAGTGGCTTGCAAAAACTTGTTTCCATTCTGTCAGTTGCCTCTTCACTCTAATGGTAGTTTCTTGGTTTACTAGTTTGTATCCAGGTTGTTTTCCTGTCATTTGTTTTTCTTTTCAATCTTTCTATTTTCCTTCTTTCACCAATTATGTATGATTTATTTATTATTAGAATATTTGCCTCTCCATTCCACTTTATATGCTAGAGTGCCAGAATCAGAATTAATAAAATACATGATTCTTAATTAATATTGTCATATTATTGTTTCCAAGTGTGGCATCCACTTTCTTCCATGGGATGTCTTTGCCTACTTTTCCTCCCCTTTCAAGCACCAAAGACAATTTAAAGTTGAAAAAAGTTTATCTCATTTTTATACCTATTTTCCTGACTTAGAGTAGTCAATCTGGTTTTCCGTGCCAGCCATTTAAATTTTCACATCTGTGTTTTACATGTCCTTAAGTTTTCTGTTTGCATAAGCAAAAATGTGTGCAACTTCTATGAACCCCACTCATGTCACCTCAATATTTTCATGTCAAATTTTGACACTGAGATCAAGTTTTTGTTTTTGTTTTTGTTTTTTTCAAAATTTAGATGTTCTTTGCTTTTTCTAGTTGTAACTTTCAATGGCAAAATCTGCAATAGCTTTTAGCCAACCTAATAAATATAATGCAAGGTACTGACCACATGCAGTTTAATTTTCTTCCCTTTAACCCCTCACTATGCTGCAGAAAAAGAGGAGTAAACGTGCCATTTACTTAAATTACAAAGAGACAGATGAGAAGAAAAGAGCAGACTCATTTTTTTTCAGCAAATTTGGCAGCTAGAATACAGGCGAAGGAGGAGGAATTGCAACTGTCACAGAAGAGAGAAAGTTAAATCATAATTTTCTTCTGAGGTAAAAGACAGAAATTGGACATTTCTCCCTGAAGAACCCCTGGTGGGTGGTGGGGGTTTCAGAATTAAAAGGTAAATTCATGAAGATGTGAACACAGGGTATTTACAAATATTCTTTTGTATCTCTCCTGCTTCTCTTTTATCTCACACACCTTAGAAATTACTCCTTCTTCCTCCACTGACTCTTCCTTTTATTATTTAGAGAAATAGTTTTATGTTTGTTTATTATTTAGAGGATTTTTATCAGAATACCTGGACTCAGTCATGCTAGTCAGAATATGGAGGTAAAGTGAGCAGGGGATGGAACAGTTAAAGAAAAGTGAAAAAAGTAATGATTTGCATAGTATACTATAGACAATTTCCTCATTATTCATCGTTTTCACAATATTTAGGAAGTGTGGCTTATTCATATTCAAGCGAGAGATGAGAGGATTGTCCTTTAGAGAGACTGAGTGACCCGAACAAATACCTCCACATACATATCCCAAATAAAATGTTGGGCTACAATACATAGACTGTAACCCAAAGATAACTAGTCATTAATACTTTCTCTATGCACAATGTTTCATTGCTTTGCTTTATTGAGTGGATACCCAAGAACTGCTAAATACTTGAGGAAATACTCCAACATGAGACAGATGGATCAAGAAAATAGGAACTTGTAAAATCCAAAGAGCAAATAAAAATTTTGTTAATGAAGAACATTTCATATATGTATATGTGTATGTGTGCATGTATTCCTTAATCATTAGAATCCTGAAAAGATAATATCAAGAGAAGGTATAAAGAGTAAGCTAAAGTAAAAATGAAAATATGAAAAGTAGAAAATGCAATTTTTTAAAAAAGTTTAATTGGAAGTCTCAAAATTTAGTCCAAGTTTTAGACAGAGGTAACAGTAAAAACACAGAAGAGGAAACTTGAAAACGTCAAAAAAAGCCTAAAGAAAACAGAGTAATGCACGCGCGCGCACACACACACAAACACACACACACACACACACACACACACACACACACATTGTGGTACATAACCGTGAAGTTTTAGATTATCAGAGATAATGATCTTCATTGCCTTCTATATAGACAAACAGATCATGTGCAAAATCATGTAAATGTATATAGAATAAGACTTTTCAACAGTAATATTGGACAATAAAATATGTCACAACAAAGCCATCAGAATTCTCATTAAAAATACTTTAATCCTAGGTTTCTATAATCAAAACCAATTATCAATCAAGTGAGAGAACAGAGCATAAAAGGGCTAAAATACTGTCTAAACATCTCTTGGTGGAAAATGTACATTAATTAAATTATGAAATAATGAAAAATGAATAGATATAGACAGACATGTATGCATACAGAAAAGAGGACTCTATATAAAGGGATGACAAATGGATTTTCCAGGATATTCTGCAACCTCAAATTTTGATTATAGATTTTGAACAACCAATATAAATTTCAGCATTAACACGAAAGGCTCTAGGAAGAAGGAAGAATTATTGTGTTGTGGGTTAGAACATGGGGGAAATATTGTTCAGTGTCAAGCAAACAAGGCCAAATGATTAAGATGAACATGTGCACAGTCTTCTAAGAGCAGCATTTATTGAGATAATCTCATAGGAACAAGGATAGTCACAGGCGTATGGGCTCCTGTTGCTCACTGCTTTCACAGTCAGTACATAAAGATCTAGCAGAGTTGGAGACCAGAATCTGGGAAAAAGACCCAGACTTTTGTTTTGTGAGAATTTCAATATATATGAGGATCAAATCACTGGCCTCTCACCTGGCATCATCAGGAGTTCAATGTAATGGAAATATAATTTCATGGTATCTCATCTTTCAATAATACAGCTCTTTTTGGTGCCTTGCACTGTATAAGTTCACATATGGCTTCGTGTATTATTTTACATGAAATTTGAGTTCAAGTCATAACTTATAATAAAGAGTGTGCCTAAGTCAAAATCTCACCAGAGGGAATCATATAGGGTACCTCTTAAGTCACTGAATTTTCTGGTACACAGACTTGCCTACATAGAGTTTATAATCTGAACTAAAAAATTAAACAGGCAATTCCTGGCCATTGTGATGTAGATTTTGATGGGTAAATTTAAAGTTAAGATTTCTGAAGCTGCAAAAGTCTGAAAATTAATTTATCTAAGACCATAGTTAACAGAGCGATACTATTAGTTTGTTTTTGAGTATGGTGGCTGAAGATAATTGTATTAACTTACAAGCTTGTGTTTTTCTCCAAATATATATATCGTGGAAGTGGCATTTGCAAATATAACTGTCATTTGTCTTGTGGCCAGAAAGGTTAATCCTTAAATGCAATGATTTCTAACTTTCTTTGAGAGTTTGGTTCTATAAATCATAAATTTATGAGACCAATTCAATAAAGGGTATTTTTTAGTTGATTATTATTCTTTAGTTCAGCACTTAGATTGTACCAGGCATGGTGGTTGGACTTGGAGACACACAGGAAGAGGCTGTGCTCTTTCTTAAGATGTTTACAACCTGGTGGTGGAGGCAGATAAAATAGACAATCCCAATGCATAATTGTAAATGTGTTGGTAGTGGGATTACTGAGAGGCGTGAATTACAGAGAGGAATTTTCTAAAAAAGTGATGCCTGGGTGGTATTCAAAACTATGAGTTGAGCTATAGATGATGAATATGGTAGGAAGAGGGGCAATACAGACAGCAGAAGAAAGGCATGAACAATGTAATCACAGTTGTTCAAAGCACATTAAAGTCAGCTGTGTAATTGCAAGAATAATTTCAGGGTGAAAATATAAATTGCCCCTTTATGGAGAAACTGATACTGAGGTCTGTTATAGCTGCCCTCAATTTTAAGGGTACAGATTTTCTGTCAGAATTTAGCTGCCTTTAATGAATCAGGAACTCTTTGTGTGTTATTTCACCCCAGAATTGTTCTAAGGGTCAACGTTACTGACATATTTACCACATACCCTTGCCAGCTTTGCATCTTTGAATTGCAGGTTGAGATAACCTGAAGCTAACAAAAGAGCTTCTTTTTAAGATGACTATGATGAAGACCCAGAATTTCACAGTTCCAATCTTCACCACCTCCCCTCCTTGAAACACATCTGAAGGAAGATCTGAGAGCTAGTAGGAAGACTTAGTGCTAGAGAGGGCCACAGAGTAAGAACAGATCACAGTTTATGTGGGAAGGGGCCTCATTAAAGCTTTTGTTTATTGATTGGTTGATTGAGACAGGTCTTCGCTGTCACAGCCCAGGCTGGAGTGCAGTGGTGCAATCTTGGCTCACTGTAACCTCCGCCTCTTGGGTTCAAGCAATTCTCCTACCTCAGTCTCCCCACGAGCTGATATTACAGGTACCCGCCACCACAACTGGTTAGTTTTTGCATTATTTGTATTATTAGTAGGGATAGGGTTTTGCCATGTTGGCCAAGCTGGTCTTGAACTTCCGACCTCAAGTGATCTGTCTGTCTCAGCCTCCCAGAATGCTGGGATTACAGACACCTGGCCAAATTTTCTTTTAAATGCAGATTTAGTTTTGAGTGACTTTTTGCATCGCCCTTGCTCAGCTTGGAATAATGTTAGGATGCTCTTGAAACAGAAGCATGGGAGGGGGCATCAAAGGGCCTCTTCTGCAGCCCTTGAGGCTGTTTCCCATACTACCACATAACCTCAAATAGAAAGTTCTGGAAACAAAAGCCTTTAAAAAAATCAATCTCCCATATCTCTTTGTCTCCTTGCTCAGTGCTGGGTAAACAGTAAGACTCAATAAATGCTTACTGAATTGATAGTATTGGCAGCTCATTCACTTTATTCTAATTAAATTTCTTTCTCTAGGTGTAAAATGGCTTTTCACTGAGCACATTTCAGATAAAATTTTTTTAGACAGAGACAATGTAGCCACAAAATGAACTCAAATCCTGTTTGGTTTGATGAGTGCATTTTATTATCTACTGTTTGCTAGCAATTAGATACCAAAAATCTGAAACTTTGTAAACACAAGGAGGATTAAAGTAGGGCGAGCTCACCAACTACATGTGATGCTTTTCAGGGTGCTGCAGAGGAATTGTTCTGTTTGTATCATTTGTTTTACTTTGTTGTAACCGATTCTCTGGAGCATATCTGTTCTCTCAGAGGAACTTGATACAAATGGAATTTGAGTATTTAAGAAAAGACCCTCAGGACATGGTGAGTCTTGGAAGCTCATATATGTTTTGTCATAGCTGTGTGTGAAATATTATGTAATTAAATTTTATGTTACATCAGTCCCAATACATAATAAAATGTCATCTGGTTAATTCTGGTTTCCAAATGCATTTTAAAACCAACTCAGAGTAAATATTGCATGAAATTCATGCCACAAATTGTTATGCAGGCATGTAGTAGCATATTTGTGGTATTATACTGCATGCCAAATTATGCACTAAATTCAAATATGGACATGCTAATTTCCCTTGTGTTGTCAATATGAACTTCTAAGCATTATTCTTTAATCAGAACACAACCAGTTCACTGAAGTCATAAAGTGGACTTCTCCCACATCTGCTTGCTTTATTTCTTTTTTATAAATAAGTTCATTAATTCTTCAACATATAGGTAGACAAAGGGAAGTTTTTAAATGTTTTATATATAACTATATAAACAGGACACAAACATTCACAGTTCCCTTAAAGAAAGGGGGATAAAGGCATAATCTGGAACAAATATTAGTCATCTAATTATAAATGTCTTTGATAGTGTTCATGCCAAAATTACTAGAAAACTGATGCAGGCAAACAAATGACTTGAAAAAGAAAAAGTACTGGGATATAGTATAATCTCTTAGAGATAGACTTAAACCAGAAGAAATGGGAGTATTAAAGATATGCTTCACAGAAAAGTGAAGATGTGCACTTAATTTTATTCTTTTTCTAGAATTGGGCAATGACCTGGAAGAGAAAATGGTTTAATTGTAGTTACATTAAGTTTTAGACATTGGGCTATTTATACATGTTTGAAAATTTTGTTGTTACCAAATCTACTCTAGTTAGATTTATTTTAAATTTTTTCTGCTTTTTGACATTGGAAAACTGAGATCAGGCCAATCATTGGCATCATACATGTAACTACTGAGTAGATTTCAAGATGGAATACAAGTAATAATGCCAGTGGGCTGTGTATCAAGTTATCTAAATTCAGTGTATTGGTTAATCAGCACCAAACTATGAGCTGAGCCCATTTATTTGTTTAACAAACACGGAATCATTGTCAGCAGTTCCTTTGAACATGATGAACACAATGGTACTAGGGATAGTGGCCAAAGAGTGGTTTGGGACAGCTTTAGCTAATCACTGGAATCCCAGCATACTGTCAAGAGGGTTCCACTAGTGTGAATTAAAGTATGAATGGCCCCTCACAGACTTACACAATGTATTTTAGTGCCTCTGCCTTTAATTTTATAAGTATTGATTCCCAAATCATCCAAGATAAACAAATAATACAAGTGAAAACAGAAAGCTTCCCATGCAAAATGGAGCCTAAAGACAGATCTCTAGAACACATATTGGCAACTCTAAGGTCCTGCCATATAGAAATTTTGGAGTTTTCAATTTAATAAGTTACTACTACTGATCGGGACAAAACTTTCTGCCTAGATTTTGAGTAGTATCCCTGGAAATCAATCCACTTATTAAACATGCGAGTGTATGCACACATTAATGGTGGAAAAGTTGTATGCTTAATATTTGTGCCTCTTGCTATATGTAAGCTGTACACCTACACATAGACACCACACATGCACACAAATGCACAAACAAGCACAACCACAACAGTAGCAACAACAAATTTTGCCATACAGGAATATATAATTTGGTTCACTTATATAAGTTTAGAAGTTTGAACATTTGGAAGTTTAAAATGGTTCTTTGTTGTTTACATGAATTCATTCCCATTTGTTCATTTAGCATACGCATTGTACAAAATGTGTTCCAGGTATTATCTTAGTCATTAGAAGTGAAATTGTGGGGAAAAAAAGAGACACAGTACATTTTCTTACAGATCTCACATGCTGCGATATAGGGGTAGATTAAGACAATTAAAAAAGTAACTTCTAGACAGTATGAGAAAAATGTATACAAAAACCAAACAGAATGCAAAGGAAGCAACTAGAGGGGACCCCTAACACCACTGTGATGTATCAAGAAAGTTTTTATGCTAGTTATTTTTACTTTCTCCTCCTATTTAGTTTCCTCCGTTTTCTGACCTGTCCTGTTCTGTGACCTCTAAGGATGGCATCTCCTTGGCTCCCATGCCTTCCAACTTTTGTCGAGTTTGGCCAATAAGAGGCATTGAATAACATAGTTTGCGATTATTTCCTGCTTTTCTGTGGCTCTTGAAATGACTTATTTTTTTTTTTATGGATACAATTGTGTAGCCTTTCTCCCAAGTTCTATTTCAACAGAATCTCTAGGAAACGACATCAACGTCCCTTGTCCCATCCAATTTAGGTATGAAAACTGCTTCTAGCTATTATTACTCAGTGTGCAATTCATCAACTCCTTTTTTTAAATTATTATTTTTTGAGATGGAGTCTCACTCTGTCACCCAGGCTGGAGTACAGTGGCATGATTGCTGCTCACTGAAACCTCTGCCCTCTGGGTTCAAGCAATCCTCCTGCCTTGGCCTCTCTAGTAGCTGGGATTACACGTGTGTGCTACCACACCCAGATAATATTTATATTTTTAGTAGAGAGTGTTTGCCATGTTGGTCAGACTGGTCTCAAACTGCTGACCTCAAGTGATCCGCCCACCTCAACCTTCCAAAATGCTGGGATTACAGGCCATCTCATTTTGATTTCCATAACTCTGCCTACAACTGTCTAAATAATTTCTAATTACATTCTCTTTAGTTAAACCCTTTTTGTTTTCCATCATCTTCTGCTATGACATAGACTGACAGCCTTTCTTAATAAGATAAATCCTATATAGTCTGCAGATTGTAACAATAAAAAATGTTAGCATTATAGTTAGACTCAAGTTCAGATACATGGTCACATGTTAACAGTGTTAGTTATTAACATTAGTTTTTCTAAAGCTCATTCTTCTCATCTATAAAGCCATAAGATCTGGAAAGCCAGGAAAATAAGTTTATATCTTGTCCACAAAGCAATATGAAACTACATTTTTAAGCCAAGGATGTATTTCCTCTCGTATGACTTCAAAAATATTATGCTTGAATTTGTAGTTGAGAGAAAATAATATATGCAAACCCAAAAGCTAAAAGACCAATACTTACTGTTTTTATGTTCTTAAATTTTAGCCAGTGTTATTTCATAGGGGCAATAAGAGAACATCAATAAGTTGATGTTGCTTATACAAGGTCATGGGAATGGTTTTCGTTATGAGTTGCAAATGTCTCCCAAAGTTCAGGTACTGAAAACTTAATTACCAGTTTGAGAATATTAAGAGTGAAACCTTTAAGAGATGATTAATTTATAAAGGCTCTGCCCTCACGGTGAAATTAATGCTGTTATCCCGGGAGTGAGTTAGTTATTACAAGACTGGGCTTCTGATAAAAAGATGAATTTTTCCCCCTCTTTGCTCTCTGTCTTGCATGGTTGCTCCTGCCCTTCTGCCTTTTGCCATGGGATGGCCCTCTTCTAATGCAGCACTATGCTCTTAAACTTCTCAACTTTGAGGATCATGAGTCAAATACATTTTTTTTTTCTTTATCAATTACCCAGTCTGTGTTATCCCATTATAGCAGCAGAAAATAGACAAAAACAGCTTTCATCTAATTTCTAACACTCTGTTTTTAAATTCTCTTTTAATACACTAAGTCAACAAATAAAGAAGTGGGAAACATGATTGAAAGCAGAAATGGGCGTGGTATTTTTATAATTCAGGACTTATAAAGTCAGTATTGAAAAGTGCTGGAAATAGTTGGTGAATCATTAACATGAGAGAAAATTATAAAAATCTGAAGGCTAGATGGAAATTACATTTCACGAACATTTTTATGTGAAAAATTGCTACTGCCTAATATTTATATAAATAATCGCTTATAAAAAACTAAATGTTGATTACATAGTTCAGTTTTTGCTTGCATGTCATACTGGATAACCAAACAATTAAATAAAATTAGTACAAAATATTTCAGAACTGAAAAACTCCACAAAATTAACCTATTCTGAATCCCAGAAGCGAATTTCCTATTTCCCTGCTCATATCATTTTAGTGGCCCATCTACCATAGAGTTTTCAACAATGTCTGGACTCGGTGAAAGAATAAAGCTGATTTGGAAATATCTAGGAGTTTAAGTAGGAAGCATTAGCTTATAGCTCTATGCCTCACATTAATTTAGAGCTAATTTCAGCTAGAATTCATAAAACATTCCAAATAATTGCATTTTCAATGTTAGTAGAGTCAGTGCCTTTGGAAATGTAAATAATTTCACAACTAAAAAGATACCTTTAACTCATGTAATCTAATTCAACCAGTTCAATTTGTATATGATGGCAATTTAAATTATGCCCCTGTTTCTAATAAGACATTACCTGCTAAGCCTCACCATGCAAAGTTTGTGATAATCTGCAACGGTATTTTTTTATTTTTTTAAATTTTATTTTAAGAGGTGTGGAGAAATCAAGCAACTGTAAAAGATGATGAAAATTTGAGCCTATAACTTTCCACAGTAGATGAGATGGTACATGAAATATCTCCTGACTATGCCCTCATTTGTGGTGTTCAATGAATATGGATTAACCATGGCTACACTTAAAGCTAAGATAAACTATAGAAATAAATTCAGAGTGGACGATGTGGCATGCAATCTGTATTGATCAGCTTGCCGAAAAGGATCTCGAAACCACTTTCAACTTTAGTGGCTAAAGATATTTCTTGAACTACTATTTTGTTTAATTATATAGGAGCTGTCAGACATGTTGGGAAATTGCTAAGGAAGCAATTAGTCTGGGATAGATTCCAGAAGAACAGTATTTATTTGGAAAGTAAGAAAAGAAAAGAAAAAAAAAAAAAAAAAACCCGTGCTCCAATTTTATAGGATCATAATGTTATTAATAGCACAATCATGTATCATTTCTCCCTAGATTTTCATTGTCATTTACTCACCAATTATTTTTACCAGATGGTATGGTTTGGCTGTGTCTCCTTCAAATCTCAATTTGAATTGTATCTCCCAGAATTCCCACCTATTGTGGTAGGGACGAAGGGGAAGTAATTGAATCATGGGGGCCGGTCTTTCCTGTGCTATTCTTGTGATAGTGAGTAAGTCTCAGGAGATCTGATGGGTTTATCAAAGGTTTCTGCTTTTTCTTCTTGCGCATTTTCTCTTGCTATCACTATGTAAGAAGTGCCTTTTACCTCCCACTATGATTCTGAGGCCTCCTTAGCCATATGGAACTGTAAGTTCAATTAAACCTTACTTTGTTCCCAGTTTTGGGTATGTCTTTATCATCAGTGTAAAATGAACTAATACACTGGACCATGCATACCTTGAAGATAGACACTGTATTTTGAGTTTCTACATACCCCATATATGACATACAGTAAAAGGAATGTTTGTTAAACCAAATAAGGAATCCGGCATTCTCTAGAACTTAGAAAAGTATAGAATATGTTCTCATCCTACCTATTGGATTTTTCTCAATGATCATATGGATCAGGAAAATCTTTCATATAAAACTATTTCCAAGCTGTAAAACAGAGAAGAGATACCATCTCTTTGCTGTTCTCAAATATTTCTCATAGAAAACTAAAGCTAAATGAAAGTGTAAATATAATCAATATCAATTCTTCTTTGGGGAGAATAAGAAACTAAAGAAAGAACCAATTTAATTTTTTCTTATTCAGGAAGATAAAGCTAGTTTATCATACTCTTATATATTATACTAATAAGCTCCAAATATAGATGTTTATTCTGATACCAGACAGCAGAATGTAACAAGATTGAATGTCATTCAAGTCCCAGGTTGTCTTTCACAAAATATGGAAGAAATGAAAGATTGTGTTCATCGATATAAGTAAAAGTATGTGGGAACATAAATGAATGACTTCCTGAAATAATCATGTATTTTTAGTTTTTTTTTTTTACTTCTATCTAGAGTCTGTGCTCTCTAAATTTTCAAAACTAACTTGAGTCCAGATCCCTTTGGTATTACAGACATTTAGAAAATTTTCTTAAATCAAAAAAGAGTGAAATGTGTCTTAATTTCAGCCTAATTCAGACAGGGAATATCACAAAAAGTATAAGCTTCAGGCTAGCAATATCTTATTAATTTCTCACCCCATTGTCCTTCTCCATCTAAACTACATTTCAATGAAAATGATTCAGATGTATTTGCTTCTGATTGATGTCTTGGGATCTTTTCCCTCACTTGAAACCTCCAGGGACAGACCCAATTATTTCCATTTATATGTTTTTTGAGTATTATTCATAGTAAACATAATCAGTACAGAATCGGTAACACACCCACAGAAACACACTCACAGACACACATATAAAATAGAAATTGACTCACATAATTATGGAGGCCAAGGATTCCCATGATCTGTCTGACAGCTGCAGAAACAGGAAATTTAGTCTGAGTCTGAAGTTCTGAGAACCAAGACTGCCAATGTTTGAAGGTAGGAGAAAGTATATATCCTGTTTCAAACAGAGGACAAATTTGTACTTTGTTTTCCTTTTTGTTCTGTTAAGGCCTTCAGTAGATTGGGGGATGCCCACTCACATTGGTGAGGGTGATCTCCTTTATCCAGTCTTTTGATTCAAATGCTAATATCTTCCAGGGATACTATCATTGACACACTCAGTAATAATGTTCTACCATCGATATGGGCATCTTTTAGCCCAGTTAAGTTGACAAATAAAATTAATATCACAAGTCATCACTATTTTGGTTGTTGTTCTTTCTAAGTCTTTTTTTTTAACAGTAAGTTGAAATTATATTTAAAATATAAATTAGAGCATACCATTACTTTACATAATAAAAATCTCAATGTTTATTGAACATAAAATAATATTAAAACCCCTTATCATATTAAAAAGTGTTTGAAACTCTCCAACTAAACTTTGAGCCATTACCCCTTTCTTCATTATGTTCTAATTCTCTATTTTTCCTGTGAGTTTCCAAAATAATTGTCTTGTTTCAACCCCATAACTAACTCCCTTTTTTTCTAAGAACTTCCATTGGTCTTTTTTTTTAAATTATTGCTTTTTGTCTCAGGTCTGTCAAACTAAACCTAACTCAATAGGTTTCTTTAATTAATCTTCATCAGAGTCCTATTTTGTTTATCAACACTCTAGCATTTCTTCCTTACTATCTAATTGCATGCTTATTGGTTGACCTGTAAATTGATATTCTTTCTTCACTAGACACTATGTACTATGAAGTCAGGAGTGATCTTTGTTTTTCTAATTACTATGCATCAATTACCTAAGGTAGTGCTCAGCATATATTAGGCATTAACAATCATTGTTTGATTTAATGAATAAGAGAACTAATGGATCATGGTCTCATCTATTTAACAACCACATTATTATAAAGATGACTGGTATGGATCCAAATCAGGGTATATATGTGCCCATGTTTTTACAGTGACAGAGGTATAAAATTGAGGAAATGACTTCTAATCATCAACTGTATGCTGTTCCACTATTTAGAGTCTTTATTGGCCAAAAAAAATGCCCATGGTTCACAAATATAAAGTATCTTTTAATATTCTTTGCAATAGGCTTATTTTTAAAGGGTTATGAATAATTCTCTGAAATTTAAAAAAAGATTTTATTATATTTCTATTCAGATCTTATTAGTCTTCTCTATGAATGTGTGCTAGATGTAATGTGGTTATACGTACTTATATTAATCAATAGATAAAGCTATCATTTTTACAAGAAGATGCTAAAACTAATCTTCCCTTCTTTGCAAAGAGTTATTGATTCTCTGTGTATAACATCCTCACAGGAAATCAGATACATGTCATGCTTAGATAAAACTGCTCAGGGCAAAGTAGCTTCAAAAGATTCCCTGAGGACCCAGAAAGAAGCCCAGACTCTGCTTCCCCAAAGCATGGTACAAAGAGAATCAGGGGCCAAGTATGGGAAGCCCTTTACCATTCCAGAAAGCAACACAGAAGAGACAACCCGTATATGTCTATACCGTAATGTGCAATACAAATTAATGATAGATAATTTGGTGGAAGAACACAAAATTTGAGAAAAAAAAAAAAAACTCTCTGAAGTAACTGTTTTAAAAGAGTTTATTTTCCAAGGCAATTAGAATGATAAATCACTCAAGGTGTATTTATATCAGAATAGAAAACAGGTTTACTTTATAAATTTAACAAATATTTAGTGAATGAATACATATACTGAAAACCATTTTAACCGAGAAAGCATTTGCCTACTCATTCGTCCTTCCACCTACCAATTTGTCTTTTCATCTGCTTATTTAGCCATGCAAAACACTTTTGAGAAATGACTCTATTTTGAGGGCTGGATGAGATAATACAAATAAAATATATGCAAAAATACTTGGTTCCTACCTCAGTCGAGCCTGGACCTGGTAAAAATCTACATTCTAAATTAGAGAATATTATAAAGAAAACTTGGTAACAATAGATGAAGTATTTTATGTCCTTGAGTGTATTAACTGCCTGAGGGAGACATACAAATGTACACATATAACTATAATTCAGTTTATAAGATAGGCTAAGAGGTATGTGTTCAGTGTTGCAGCACCAACACCTGCAGTTGATTTCAGAATTTAGAAAACATTTCACTCGAATAAGTGTTATTTGTTCTGGTTAAAGAAAGAGCAAAAATTTGGGTGGAAAGAAATCAAAGAACACTTCAACCAAACACAAAGTCCTTCTAACAAGGAATATATGAAGGATAAGGTATACAAAAATTGATAGAAATTTAGTGTTGTCTTGCATATAAAATATGTTGAAGTGTGTTAATATTTTGTTGAGCAGGCCATTACAAGTCATGTGATGAAGTTATGAATTTTCCCTTTACAATGGAACCTACCTAAGTATTAGGATGAGTAAAGAAACAAACACACTTTTCTTTGAGTTGATCGCCTTAGTAAAACAACATTCACTTGTTTTAGAGATATTACTAAAGCAACAACTAACATTTTGCTTGTCTTGTTTCTTTAAAAAGTGAAGTACAAGAATTATTTTCCCCCACTTTATAAATGAGGAATTCAGTGCATTTTTATAGGTTATCCAGCTAGCTAATTACAAATATGAAACTCAGGCCTATTTAACCACCTATACTTGTTAGCTTCTATTAATTTGTGGTAGTCATCTCCTACTTTGTTTCTGAGATTAAAGGAGAAGAGAAATAGCAAAAGAGAGAAGGAGAATTAATTCCACCACACCAAGATATGGAGAATGGTTATAAAGAAAAATTTTGTATTTTGAAAGATTAAGTAAAAAAAATCGGGAGACTGGTTGTATGAGAGAAAAGCAGAAGAATGAGGATTTAAGAATTAATCCTCTATGAGTTATGAGGTCAAAGTGGAAAGCAATGGGGCTGTTTCACAAGATAAGTTAAGAAGAATGCGAAAATACATGGACAGTGTCTCCAGGAAAATCAATTCACTGATAATTTTCATTTCAAAAGGACAGATCCAAGGAAATGATAAGGCAAAAAAAAAAAAAAAGAAGAAATATGTTTCTTACTTTAAAAATAATTGGGCATTTGTATCAAAAGATCAAAGATTAGCAAACTAATCAATCCCCCAAATCTGCGTCCTAGGCACATTAGTAGACACATCTTTACTCCATTTGTTTAGTACACCATCTTTCAGAGCTCGACATCCCATGCAATGTGGTCTTAATTGAGCTGAGGATCTTAGCAACCTACCTAGCTTTGTGAAGAGAAGGTCCTGGGACACAGGGTCTGGCAAAACACAGACTACTTCTAACAGTTTCGATTGTTAATTCAAGGGTAATGACATCTCTCAGACCAAAAACCAAGTAGAGGAGATGTTTTCTCAGGGAGTTGATCTGGAGAAATTCAATAATGCTCCATTTTTAAATGCAAGCTCTAAGACTGAGGAGTTTGACTATAGACCTGTGACATTTATTTTAGCAGCTGTATGTGAAAAGCTCATTTCACAGAAAAACTAGGTGGAGCTAAGCAGAAAGACTAAAAACCAAAGGGTCATTTTTCCTTCAGGACCTAGTGCCCAACTCTGGGATGGTAGATCCTGCAATTCTCTCTTTCATTCAAGGTCGCTTGACCTTGGCATTCTTCCTAACAAAAGGAATTTTGGTAAAATCAAGCACTTAGACATGTCTTAATGAAAATGGTGGATTTTAGGGTAATGTAAACAATATTACAAACGCTCATGCATCTTTGAAAAACTGAATCAGAGGAATACAAAGGAACAAAATTCAGGACAACCTTCAATTCCTCCTTGAATTGAGGCTCAGAAAATGTAGAACATGAAGGAGCGCAAATGTTTAAAGAGAACCAAAGAAGTAGGAAGATCAAACTGAATGTGTCTCTTCTGTGGTATTCGAGATACTGTAATGCTTTCTGCTTTCCTCAGTTAACATTATAATTCGCCGGTGCAGGTATTGTTGCTTATTGTTATTTATTCGATAATGAGCTCCCTGAGGATCATTAAACTGATAAATGTTCATCTTTCTTGTACCTGACTATTAGGAAGATTGAATCAAATGAGACAGGGCAGTTTAAAAAGTCTAATTTTTATGCTTGGCTTAGGAAGCAAATCTAAAGATATATAAACAGAGCTTAAATATTGTGAAGATAGATTGTAACTACATCAAAACCCATATTAACTTCCCATTAAACCATCTCTGACAACATCTGGTCTCTCTTGAAAATCATAATTTGTGTTTCAAAGTCATTACTCATATTTCTCACCAAGTCTTCTTTTCCTTTCTCTTCTCCTCCTCCCCCATTTTCTTCTTCAGATTAACAACCATCCAAAGAAAAAATAAATAATAAGTACATAAAGTTCATGAAACTTTAGCTCAATAATTTAATATAAGCAATCGTATGTAGCCATGATCCAGCTTAAAATATAAACTATTCCTAGTATACTAATTAACGGTATGTTTAATACCAAGCAAGAAAGTAGAGTTGTCTCTCCATATCCATGGGAATTAGTTCCAGGACTGCTCCAGAATATTAAAATCTATGGATGTACAAATCTCTGATATAAAATGATATAGTATTTGCATATAACCTGTGCACATCCTCCTAAATTCTTTAAATATTTCTAGATTACTTATACTTAACACAGTGTAAATGCAATGTAAATAGTACACTGTATTGTTTAGGAAATAATGACTAGAAAAAAAAGTCTGCACATATTCAGTACAGATAAATGTCTTTTTTTGAATGCAGTATTTGCAATTGATATTAAGATCAGAAGGCTAAGTGAAGTATCTGAAGTATCTCTGATCACTATGTTGTCCCTGTATGAAAGGGGAGGTATTCATATCTCTTAGTAAGCTCAACATATGCTATTATTGCTCATTCATAACAGCCCCATGAGATGCAAAGGCTGAAACTTGAAGTAACCTGCCCCTGTTTTAAAGACATGATATGAACCTGGGTATGTGTGGCCCTAAACATTTTTATATAATACCTCTGTACTCCCAGATCTTACATTGAAGTTACTTATAGTGCACAGTATGGAAGGTAGTGCACACCCTTTTATAGATGCGTGAATCTATTAGAAAGTAACATCTTGAACTTAGGGATCATGTCTTATTCTCATTGCCGGCACCTTCCACAGAACTCAGAACATAGGAAGATTGTAGGAAAATCTGGAGAAAATGTTTGGATGGAAGAAACACTAAACGAAGGAAAATAAGAAAAGTGAAAGGAAGAAAGAAAAGTAGGAAAGAAGAATGTAAAACCATAGAAATGTCAAATTTTCTGTTATTTTCTTTAAAATATTATAAATGTGGTGTTGGAAAAAATAGCTCTAAAAAGATACTGATGAAGGAATAAATGGATAAATATGTAAGCAAGTTAAAAATGAGGAAGTGTAGGTGAAAACAGGGTAAATTATAATACTTACCCACATTCTTCATTTCCACCACCACCTCTATCCATAGACTTTAATCACTTCCCGGACACAGTGCTTTTGTCTATGTGGACCTAACTTCTATGCTATCATTTCATTTCCCGAATCTCCTGAAAGAACCTCATTGAAAAAAAAGTTATATCTCCAGACTTGCTATAAGTTTTTGCTAAATAAGGTGAGAGGGTCAAATTAAACTGTTGGGCCCTATTACAATCTGTTCAGAGTTAATTATGTAAAAATGGTGGCATATGGCATCTCACACATCTTCAGGAGATCTGCCTTGGTTTGGTGTGCAAAGATTCAGGCAGCATTGAAATTTGAGAATAAAAGCACTATAGTTGCTTAATAGTTCAGATCATGCCTATCAAAATGGGGCCAAACCATTTCTGATTATATGAAAAGTGAAGGATTATCTTAGTCTTTGACAAATGCTCATGTTTCAAAACAGTCCTGGAAATGGTGACTTAAACCTTGTGATTATTGTTTTTTGTTTTTTGTTTTTTTTTTTTCCCTCAAATAAAAACAACGGATTGCTCTTGCTATGGTCTGAATGTTTGACCCCCTCTAAAACTCATGTTGAAATTTAATTGACATTGCAATTGTATTTAGAAGTGAGGCCTTTAATAAGTGATTAGGCAACAGGGCTCTGCCTTCATGGGTGGAGTTGATGCTGTTATAAAAGGGAAGTAAACCCTTCTCTGTTTTTGCTTTTCATCATGTGATGGCGCACAAAAGACCCCCTCACCAGATGCCTCTGGAGATCACGAAGTCCTTATCTTTAACTTCGTGACCTTCAGAAATGTGAGGAAATAATTTTGTGTTCTTTTAAAGTTACCTAGCCTCAGTTATTCTGCTATAGCAAAACAAAATACGCTAAGATAGCACTCAATGAATGGATGCTATATTTTGTGAAGTATTACCAACTAGTGTTTATCACAGCCAGTAAATATTGGCGTATATCTAGGCACAGTGAGTAATAATTTTGACAAAGTCCCAAAGGTTCATTTAATGTATATTAGAAACTAAAAATGTTGTTTAAAAATTACAGATATGAAAATCTCAATTTTTATAAAGCCCAAGTGTCCATAGACCTGGTAAAATAATTTCTGACTTATGCAGCCATATTTGTTAATGAAGAGCACTATTCTACCATTATTTGGTTTGAATATTTGTCCTGTCTTTTGAAAATATTGGATTAAATATTTGTGATTTAAAAAAAATTTGATTTGCAACATTTTTACAAATCAAAGTATCTCCAGAAGGGATTGGAAATATGCCATGGTCAATTGTGTAACTACACTGCTACATATTCACATTTTTAGAAGAAAACAACAAAATATTAACAGTAGTAATTAGAAGGTGGCAGTACAATATGTGACTGTTTTCCTTTGTAAAATTCTGTGTATTATTCTCCAATGATCTAAAGTTGACATATATTGTATCTTTTCCAAGATGACACGAGGATTAAGATTCTGTATCAAAAGGCCCATAACGTTATTTTGCAACTTTCATGTGATTCTTTCCAAGTATATGTTAAATTTCAAGTACGCACAATATTTCCATTTTTATTAATGAATCCCCCAAACTGTACACTGTAGGTGTTCAATATGACTACTAATTTTGTTGCCTGGACCAAGATGAGTTTTTGCTTTTTCAGAGCCCAGTGGAAGTCACAATGAGCTAGTTAAAAGTAGTGCTAAAATTATCTGTCAAATTGCCAAATTAACATTACCTCAATTTTCTCTCTTTATTCATTTTCTTTCTCTTCATTCTTTACTCTTTTCTTTCTCTTCTTTTTTCCCTCTCTCTCTTTATTCCTCTCATTCTTCATGCTGTTTAATTTTGTCCCATCTCTCTCTCTTTTACTTCCCTGTTCCCTAAAATTTGGTAAACATTTGTAATTTGTGGTGTATAAGGGATAAAATATGAAGCTGTGCCCTCTGCTTTCAGGGAGGTTATAATTTAGCGGGGAACACAAGCCTTAAACAGTTGTAAACACACATGGAATGCAAATAGATCCCAGACTGTAAACTCAAACTTTTTGCCATGAATGTGCAAAGTGAGAGTGAGAAGAAATTGGTGAGGGACAAAGAAATAATTCCAATGTAGCAATAAATGAAATGTTTTGCCTTCAAGCAAAAAAGTGGGCAGTGTTGCTGGCATGTACAGAGAGAAAAATAGAGTGGCACAAGATAAGTTGGTATAATAGGAAAGAGCTAGATCTTTAAGGATAATGGCAGGTGTGGAGAATCACAAGGGAAAATAAAGGAATACGATTGGAGGTCACCTGAAGAAAAAGTGAGAGTCCATGGAATTGACCAAGTTAGAAGAAGTTACTCCCATAAGCAATAACTCAGAGGTTAATCTAAGTAGTATTTGAAAATAGTTTTATCGAAAGCAACACTTCCATTGAAAATTATTCTCTTGCCAACAGATCTATATTTTATTTGTCCATCAAACTTTGGAACTATGTAAAACTTATTATTACCATAAAACATGAAAATAAAACAAAACAAAAATAACAGTATTTTGAGGTTAGTATTTTAAGATACTAACCTCATCACAGCAAAAAAAAAAATAGTACTTACAAGAGAGAAATCTGTATGCATGCTTGCTTATTTGGGTCATTTCATTTTTGACATCATTAATTAATTACTGCTATTCTACATAGTCCTCCACCCATGAAGTCAAGAGCTAGCTAACAGAGCATTGACCAAGTTTTGCACGTCTCATGACCAAAACTATTTTTTAAATTAATTTTATGTTGGCATAATTGTAGACTCACAAACAGTAATTTGAAATATTATACAAGCACCTTGTATATACTTTATTGAGTTTCCCCTGGATACAGAGAAACAGTCCTGCAAAACTCTAGTACAATACTAACTTTTTTTTTGTTATTCATTTTATTTTCATGTAAATTAATATCCTAGAAAACTTAAAATAGAAATGCTAAATACGGTATTGCACATAGGGATCTTTGTTAAATGCCCTATGATTTTATTGAAGCATGGTAATATACACACAGGAGGGACTGAAGGAGACAGGAATACTACAAAACAGTGGAGAGAAACCACTACTATTTCTTTGCACTTAAACTACAGACTAAAAAGTAAGAGACCATACTTTACATAAATAAAAACAGTTATGATTTAGAAAAGTTCTGACAATGATGCAGTCAAAATACAAGCAATTTCCTCACTAGGATTCCTCATGTTACCCTTTTATGGACACTCCCACATCCCCCATGTCCCCACCTCCATCTCTGACAACCACCATGCTCTCACTATACTAAAAGTATAGTGAAGTATATGTTTCCCATTGGGTTTTGGCTTGTAGTTGAGCACGTGTTGCCAAAAAGGCTTTCTTATTTTGGTTAGATCACCCTCTTTTCTATGGCTAGGAGAAAAATATTTTATTTGGAGCTACTTCTGTTTTTGCCTATTAATGGTAAAAGGTTGGAGTCTTCTGCAACTTTCTGTATGTGGTATATGCAAAGCAATAAAAAACTCAGGAGATTCACTGAACTGTAATTCAAGTCTTAAGTTTCTTAGGCAGCCAGGCATTTTTCCGCCTCTGAGAGTCTGTATATGCTTCTTTATTATGTTGTTCCCACAGTTCTTTAGTTGTAAAAAGGAAAACCTAAGAGAGATGGGGCTATTCTTATATTAGTGAATCTAGAAGCTGACTTTACCTCTTGAGATAATTTTGTTTGGAAGTATTCTGAAATGAAAGTAGTATATAACAATAAATATGGTTACTTTTTTTTCTTGTTATTAGTCTAATTTCTCAAGTATCTTCTAAGGTAGTTGTAGCACTACTCATAAATGAGAAAACTGCAACACAGAGTTTAATTTATTCAAACTTGTTTCTAAAACAAGTAGAACTTGAATTTGAGCCCCTGTGTGTCTGTTTCATATTCCATGACTTTCTAATAAAAGCATCAATTTTCAAATTATAAAAGAATTTATGAGTTATTTAAATAACTTATTAAGAGTCCTTTTTGGGAAAGCAAGTTTAGATCTTTCTTATTTTCAGATTTTTTTCATTTCTGTCTCAAGTTCAGGCAAGTTGAGAAATATGTATGTGATTTGGTTAAGCTTGTATGCCATCTGCCAAGGGCATAACTGATGGCTGTTTTTTTTTTTTATGTCATCTTAAACTAGTAAAGCTATTAGATTCCAGAAAGTGTCTCCAGTTGAAATGATTACTGTTCATAATATTCTCCAACTTACACATTAAAAAAAAATATCTACAGTGGTACCTCCCTCACCTATTCATTTAAATTATTGCAAATAAAATTTTATATGTAAAGTCATTATTATTGTGCTTCATATATATGAGGCATTCAATTGTTAGTTTTGTTGCCTTATAAACAGATTTTGCAGAGCAAGTGGGGAAAGAAAAAAATGGTTCTTTCCCTGGTTGAATTAGGTTTATCATGCCAAAATCTGTTTCAGTAAGATATGTTGATATTGAAAATGTATACCTGAGTCCATATGGCCTCATTTTCCACTTAAACATAAACTGCCAGTTCATTAAGCTGGGATAGAAATCCAGGATTCAAATCCATCTCTGCTCCCTAATTAGATAGTAATATCCTCATCATATTATGTGATGCAGAATTTGTCATAGGTGTTTATGTGTGGCTTCATTTCTAAATAGGAATTTTCAACTTTTGTACCTCACAAACATTCCTGGCTTTTTCTAACATTCTAGGATAA
The DNA here is from genome assembly GCF_009761245.1 of Sapajus apella. Taxonomy (NCBI): domain Eukaryota; kingdom Metazoa; phylum Chordata; class Mammalia; order Primates; family Cebidae; genus Sapajus; species Sapajus apella. The sequence continues at coordinate 7,282,685 of NW_022436955.1, read as the reverse complement.
GCAGCTAAGATAAAACATTTCCTAGTGAAAGAAGTGTTCACTCCAGCTTTACCTAATTAATTATGTTTAGATCACAGTTGGGAATTACAGATAAGCAGACAAATGAAAGTACAATGTGACCCATAAAGACATTGGTTCTTCACTTTCAAGGTATGCAACATATAAAGGAAATTGTTTTAGTAGGGATTTTCCATCTTTAGCTGCTACATTTTCAGTTGGAGACTAGCACATGAAATTTCTATATTACTCTATTTTAACTGCATCAAAGATTTTGCTAAAATTAAATAGAATGACATTTATTGTCTCACCTGACTTTTTAAATAGGTGCTTACAATGATAGAATTAAACGTCCATGCCCAAAACTTTTGACTATTTTTTCCACATAAAGTAGAAGCATTATTAGCAGTAGAAGTAGAGGGTGTGAAGAGGAAAACTCCTGCTACTATGACTGCTAACTAATCTAACATCCCTTGAACTAAATCATGCTAAGCTCTTTGCCTGTATTATTTTTTCATGGACTCCCCACCGAAAAGCAATTAGGATTTCTAAAAATGCTCAATTTATACACAAGTAACTGAGGCTCGGAAATGTTGAGTAACTTGATCAAGAATGCACAGGGTATAAGAAGCAAAGCTGAGAATGGATCCAGGTAATCTGAATCCAGAGCCTATGTTCTCAGGAAATTTGCTTTGTAGATTCCTCTACAGAGAATCTATAGCAATTAGTACTCACTACTGTTAAAGTTATATAATTTAAAGTGATTGTTTCAAGTTCATGTGTATTTCAATTGTGTCATATGTACATATGATGTGTGTATGTATGTGTGAGTGCATGTTGAAGCATGGTGTAGGTATTAGGTTTATGGAAGGTTCCTGAGTAGTTTCTGTTCATGCAATCATTGCCATTTTTAATTATTTGAAACTCATAAGTTTGGATTTGGAATAATACTGCATAGAATAAATATATCCCTCTTTTGCAAAGTAAAACACTATCTAATAGATTGATCTACATGAAAAGATGATTAGCAGAAAAGCAGATAGCGATTTGGTATATTAGTGATTTGTTGGGATATAGTCCAATGATTTCATTTAAAAGCAAACAAAACCAATGAAACAACGTATCTTCCTTCTGCTTCCCAAGATCCAAGTCTCACTCTTCTCCAATCTAATTTATGCTTCCTCTCCACTCACTGTACCCCTAACTGAGACTGACAGGTATGAAGTTTATCAGCGCAATCCCTTTTTCCTCTGGCTTCACATTGACTCTCGTAAATGGGGTTTCGTGACAAAACACTGGGGAAGAGAGGAAGAAAGTGAGCTCAGAGTATTTACTTCCTCTCTGAAGGATCACCACTGAATGTTTGTGACTCAATTAAATAAAAGCCCTTTTCAAGGTTGCACTTAATATCAGACCCTTTCTTTCCAAATCTCTGTAATCCCTTCTATTTAGTTACCACTTTGGACTTAGGGGCGGCTAAAACCTCAAGAAAATCCACCATCCTTTGTGGTTTAACTGAAATATTTCTATGTATTTTGAAATAGTGTCTTTATTACCACCTCCTCAAAATTGTGTAATTTCTGTGTTTCATTTGCTTCTTGCTAGGATGTTAATACAGATATATTTTTTAAAGAACTGCTTATTTCATTCCTTATAGAAACTTTTCATAGGAAATACATTTATTTTTAAAACTAACACATACACATTCACATGTATTTTCAAAATTGAAATTTACAAACTTAAATCTAGAGAAATTGAGAGAGAGAGCTTTTTTGGCTCTAATCATCTCATTTAACAATGGAGAATTAATCTTCCATAGGTCATAGTGTAAGACAATGACCAAGATAGGACTTTAATTTTGACCTTGAGGATTCTGTGAAGGTTGATGCTTTTCTACTGCAACTTTTTCCTGTGAATTGCAATGTTTATACAATTGAGAATTCTATACCTCTCTATCCATAAAGTTGTATTGTATTCAGTGCATTTTTCACAGAAACATACTTCATTTTGTACCACACAATTCTTTTTCGGTTTTGAAACATAATAATATAGTGTAAAGTATAAATAAATAGTTTCACTTAAAATGCCATTTTCAAAATTACTGTACTTTTATTCCACAGTGGAAAGAATTTAAGTCAGAGCAACAATGGGTTGACTTCAAAGAATATCCCATTTGATAGGTATAAGCTCTGAAGTACAAATATATTTTTAGTTACTCTTAGACATGCCCTCTTTCTCTTCAGTGACCAAATTGATTGTCTGTGATAAATTAGTCTAGTCAGGCACAGAATATACCCAGTATCACAGTGTCTGAGGATTTCTTTTCCTGCTAGTTATCAACCTGATCAGGTGTAAGCCATCTTTACTGACTAAAATAATTAGACACTTATCCATGAGGATTTTTTTTTTTTACATTACACAAGCCATGAAAGATTACAAATACATTTCCTTTTCTCTCTATGCTAGAATCTCATGCTGTTTTAAAATAATATTAATAATTTATTTCTTAGGTACCTTTGAAAAATTTACTAAGTACTTCTGTACATAAGGCAAATCCAGTCAGATATAATTATTGTTGAAGCAACATTCTTTTGGAGGTAGAGGGACTGTGGTCATCTTTGATTAACCTTTCTGAACAACTGGGTTTTTACTTAATATCCTCATATGCTGCACTCACTATTAGGACTTGTGCTGTCTGGAAGGATTTTAAGATATAAGGATAACAAATTTATAAATTAAGAATGCTTTTTTAAACTTCAGAATGAGAATGAAATAGAATTCACTACGCCCTTTACATTGCAAAGTTACAAAGCCTAAGCATTTACTATCATCTAACTTATTTTGATATTAAGTGTTAATTCCTCCTTACTAAAGAACTAATGGGAATTTTTGACAATATGGCTGAAAATGGTTTAATACAGTCTCAAGATTTTTGTCTGTTTTCTTCTGTCATCTTTTTGTGTCCCATGACTTCCTTTTTCTACACCTCTGTGACTTTACCAGTCATTTTCAAAAATCCTTTGGTAAAATTGGAAATGTATTTTTAGTCCCCACTGCAATTTATAAATGTCCCTTTTCATTGTAATATTCAATCAACTTATTTCTGTGGATATTTGCTCCTTCTATTAATTTAGCAAAATGCTTCACTATAGCTATTTATTCAGAAAAAAAGTTTCTCTCCATAATTTAATTGCTTCCTCTTGATATTGATTCACAATATTCATTGTGATATTTTATTATAGAGAAGAATCATACTCTGAATGTTGTCCAGGCTGAAGGGTATGCCCGTTATTCAACAACAACAAAAATTACATTTCCTGTACACTTTTAAACACCTGGCTACCACTCTTACTTTCTCACCTCAATTTCCCCATTTCATTTTCACTGCTACACTCTAGGAGAAAGTCATGTTTCTTTCTTTGCTTGTTTGTTTGTTGTTTCCTGTTTCACCATCAAAAGTTAATATTAAGTATTCTTCTATTACACTATTTCTATTCGTTCTTTTAATGTGAGAGACGTGTAGGAAGAATTAATCCCATAATAAATAAGAGACAACAAAACCTTAAAGAGTTCAGGTGCATTCCTAAGAGTACGTTGGAATTGGTTTTGCAGTAGCCACCCCTGCACTAACATATTCAATGTATTTCTTATTGCAGCATTTCTGGTTTATTTCGATCATAAGTCATGCGTCACCCTAGGAGAAATAACACACCACCTAAACTGGTTGTGTGGTTGGTCTCACAACTTTTGCAGGCATCAGAATTGCTTGGAGGACTTATTCAAACAGATTTCTAGTCTGCTTTCAAATAATTATAAATGCATACTATTTTTAGAAATTGTATTCTTTTGAATGGGTTTGCTCTAAGGAAGTGTACTTTACCCAATTCTGGCTAATAAGAAATTAGTTAGCTAGAAAAAGATTCTCATCTTATATAAAACTATAACCTCTTTCTAGAATAAACTGTGTTGCCCTTTTGCCATACTTGTTCTTCCTGCCATGGAATAAAGAAATATTCATATATGCAACAACCGACTTCAACAATGTCATAAAACTGTCAAGAGATAATCATACCATATAAAGCTATTACTTTTAGGATGATGGAACATGGAGGTAAAAATACCTGGGTCCTGGATGATCTTATTCAACCTCTGACCTAGCTTGGAGTTGCATCCTTTGGAAGTTGTAGTTTTGTTATGACCAATAAGCCTCTGTTAATTTAAGCTGAAGTTAATCACAAATTCAGTTACTTTCTATCTCAACATACATAGGAGCTCATTAGTTTAGAAGAACTGGGATTTCAGATTTGATTTTCAAGTCCTAGTATACTGTTTTTCCCTCATAGGTGACTGATGTTTTATTGGTCATCTATCTCCGCTGTCTATTTTCACCACATTGCTACTTTTTCCTCCTCTGAAAAATCCCAAACATTGGTTTTGTTAGAGGTCCATCAAAAGTATATTTTTAAAAAGACAACTTTTAAGAAATAAGCATCATTTTAAAAAATTACTTATTAAAATGTCAGAACAGAGTCTTATGATGAATTAAACATGGGGATGAGTTTAAAATCTCTAAATCACGGGAAGACAGCTATTTAGGTGCTATTGTGTACTATTGAAAAACATATTCCAGCTGTTTTAGAAAGCATTACAACAGCACAATCTGGCAAAGAACCCTGCTTTACTTCAGGCCATTGCCTAACATATGGGTGGAAATTCCTACAGACATCAGCCTAAGCCTGATTGCACGAACAATCGGAGTTGGGCATAGTTCCACTTAACTCAGTAACATGGTATGATACAGTAAGCATTGTACAGTTAACACTTCATAATGTTATCTTGAAAATCTTTGCCTGTCACACAATTCAGAGACATAAAGATATTTTAATATCTTCATTTTTAAACAATTATTTTTGCTGTCAATTTATAATTAGAAAATCAAAGCCTGCATTTTCTAGTTCTTAGAGTAATTTTGTATCTGCCATCTTGCTTCAGTTGTGTTCTGTGCACAAACCATGTGACAGAAAATAATCAGAATTTTTCAGCTGAAGAGATTGGGAATTGAAATTCTAAAATGTTACAGGAAAAGGATCTTTGAAGGCCTTATTTTCTTCTAATTCTTCCCATGTGAAGTTGATATTTGATGCTGAACTATGGTCAAAGGTCTCTTGCACCGTGTCATAGTTGGTGATTAATACTCTCATGAATTGCTAGATTGGTAGAGATTGAGGTTCTTATATCTGAAGACTTGTGCTATCTCTGAGTGAGACCAGCAGAGAAATAGCCTGAATCACAATAAAACGTATTTGAATTTTCATTCCATGTCTGTTAAATAATCAGACAAACCTGCACATCCTGCACATGTACCCTGGAATTTAAAAAATTTAAAACAAAACTAAAATAAATAAACATAGATGTTGAAAGATAGATCTTATATGAAATCTATAGACATAAAGATATACCATTATAATGGGTTATTACCTCAATTGTGAAACAACCCAATGCATTTTAAAAATATTAATTCAAGTGTCATTTAGTGAGCTTCTCCTTTGCACAAGTCCTAGAGTAAGCCATCGTGGTGTATTCGAAGATTAGTAATACCTTCCTCACGTCTTTATGATAGGATTCATCATATTGTTGCAAATACATTTTGTGTTCTTACCAGACAGTGACTGCGATGGGGGAATCAGACCATAACTGATACTTCTTTGTTTCTCTTGTTCCTGGCAAGTAGCATGATGAATGGCATATATTTTATTTTTACCTGTCCACAATCTTGTTATTGTTGTCAAGATTAGGAAAGACATATCAGAAGTCAAACAGAGCAAAGACAGAAATCTCTCTCTGAGTTATAGAGACCTTTAAATTAAATGTTCTATGACAGGATAAACAAATAACTCTAGGATATATTCCAACTTTGCTGTTCTTGTTTCACTAGTGTTGAATAAATAAGAAAAAAAGTTCTTATTACGAACTACATGTTATGTAACACTTGTACATATAAGAGTGTTAGTCTTTCAGCTTATGTTAATGGACCTCATTAATTTCATACATCATTCAGAAAAGATGTATTTCCAGATTGCATGGGAAAAGTGCTGGTGTACACAAGCATGAAACTGGCCCTCCTCCCCAACAGTATGATAGACAACAAACAAGGACCATATTAGAAAATGTAAGTTTGTATATAAACACACACACACACACACACACACACACACACACACACGCATAGTTGCTTTTACTAAGTTGACAAAAACTATGTAAGACTCATGGCTAAATTATGTTTGTGTATAAACACACAGGCACACACTACATTTTTATTTTCTCAAAGAGGAAACTGACCATGCTGTCAAGATATAATTTTTGAACTCTGTTTTCACTGACAGTAAAAGGCACTAAGGTTTTGCTTAAAGACATCTCAATGAACTTTGAAATCTGTGAACCTTGGACCATGGTGGTTAAGATGCTCTTTCAAGAAACAGAAAAATGTGGCATAAACATACTGGTTTATGTGCTTTTCAATTGTTGAGTAATTCAGAGGTTTATGCCCAGTTCGATTTCTGGTCCAAATGGTAGCAACAAGTCTCAAGTAAGGTCCAACCTTGGGTTGCCTTCCTTTTCATAGTCTTCATTTTTCCAGCCACAAAGTTGCTAGAAGGAAGCAAAAACCCTTACATACTCAGAGGTTCAAGTCTGTATGAGAAGTGTAATTCTTTTCCCAGAAAGCCAAACATGTATTAATTCCACTGGTTTGATTTGGACATCAGCTCATTCCTTACATTTAAGAAAAAGATGTTTCCATCCTAGCTACACAGGAACCTGAGATGGGAGGATTGCTTGAGCCTAGAGGTAGAGGCTGCAGTAAGCCGTGATTGTGCCACTGCACTCCAGCCTCGGTGACACAATGAGACCTTGTCTCAAAAAAAAAAAGAAAAAAAAAAAGAAATATCTGATTGGTCATATTCTGGTTTCAGTTCTAGGATTCTGTTGCCTGATTTGAGCCCAAGTTCCCTTGATTATTATAACTATATTGTCTTCAGCAAGCTACTTAATCTATTTTGCTACCAGTTTGCCTGTATAAAGTGTGAATTGTGATAGATAACTCATATTTTTAAAAAACGTTTGTGTACCTGGTTTATGGAAATTGCTAGCACACCCTATGTAAGGGTGTCTTCAATAAATTTTTACCATCATTATTATCACTGGTGAGCTCTAACTCATGCAAGTTCCATGAATTAAAAGTAAAGGATGAATAGACATTCAGAAGGATATTTAGATTTTTTAATTAAGACAAATAATAGGCCACACCGAAACATGTATGTACAGCAGTAAATAGAGTTTTCTCTAGTTATACTTTATAAAGATGTGTATTATAGCTCCTTTTTTCAAAATGAAGCCAGAAATTATAAAAGTATATAAAATTATGCACAGAACGAAGAGACTTGTGGTCATTCTACTTTGCTACTTCTAATTGCTATTTGGGGCAAATCCTATTTTACCTTGCTATATTGCATTCCACTACATGGAAATTATTCTATTATATTGGGCATCATTTTTTTCAGGAAAATAGTTGCAAGTCGTTAAATGGACTTTCTTCATCCAATAAGAAGACTCTAAAAGGAATATTATTAGTTATTTGAGCTTGTAATTGGCATATAATGATTGGCAAATCTCCAAAAATTAAGTCAATTAAATCACAGGAAGTATTTGCTTGACTGAATCCAAAACTTTTCATGATATAATTTCAATTTATTTCACAGGAATTTATTAATGAAAATCATAATGGGAAGTATTGACGAAGAAAACATTTGCCTATACTGGGGTAACCTAGTGACAATACTACTTTCACTAGGGAAAATAATTCAGTGGTAAAAGGGCTCTCTGTTATGCCCCTCAGCACACTCTAAACACAATGATGAGTCAAAGTTTACTGTGGTCCCAGAATATTTGCCATAAGTGTCTTGAGGAGTGTGGCATTTCCATGGTGGTGCCTCAGTGCTCTGCACTGTTGTGAAAAGTATTGGTGTTGAAATCCCCTTGCTTTCTGCTTCCATAATTCCTCTACTTTCTCAGTTACAGTTGTTATCACATGGTGCACACATTGTCTGTTTACTTCTTGTCTGAACTCTTATATTTGAAGCTGTGAAGGGTAAGATAAATCTGCATCTTCCACAACTTTGATCAATAGTAACTAGCACAACTGAAGAAATAAAGTATTCAAGATTAAATGTGAATAAATTATTGGGTAAATGGACATATTACTTGAAATCTTTAGATATTTAAATTTTTATATACCCAATGCTGGAGAAAATCTTTTAGGGCACCCAGTTCAGCTCATCTCCAAAGAAGTAATGATACTTTTCTCATTCCCTTTAGTCAATGAACCACACTACTTAATCATGGCCAGCAAATTAAACTACTAGGAGACAATACTTACTGTTTCATCCTTCTTTTTATTTTTTTTTCTTTTACAGTGATCCAAATTCCTCCTCCTTTTAAATGTACTCTCCTGGGGAACAGGACAAACAATCCCCCATGTCTCTTTCCTGTTAAATTCTGTTAAATGTCAGATTTTCTAACGGTGACACGGAGACTTTATCTTTTTTTTTTTTTTTTTTTTTGAAGCAAAGTCTCACTGTCACCCAGGCTGGAGTGCAGTGGTGTAATTTCAGCTCACTGCAACGTCTGCCTCTTGGGTTCAAATTATTCTCCTGCCTCAGCCTCCCAGGCAGCTGGTATTACAGATGGACACCACCATGCCTGGCTAGTTTCTGTATTTTTAGTAGAGATGGGGTTTCACCATTTTGGCCAGGCTAGTCTTAAACTCCTGACCTCAAGCAATCTGCCTGCCTTGACCTCCCAATGTGCTGAGATTACAGGTCTGAACCACCATGACCGGTGAAGACTTTCGTTTCATACATTGAACAGCCCAAATGTATTCAACTTTAATACCTCTGATACTGTGTCAAGGTCAATTGTTAATCATTCAATGAAATTTTATTGGATATCTGTAAAACATTTCGAAATCAAGCCAAGTAATCATCCTGCTTATCCTCCTCTATTTTGATCTAATTAAAATAAGAAGCTAAACCTATTAAATTTTACTACAGAATTTATTGTTTTTTTTTCTTTTTCTTTGTTGAAATGGAATTTCACTCTTGTTGCCCAGACTGCAATGGCACTATCTTCGCTCACCACAACCTCCACCTCCTGGGTTCAAGCACTTTTCCTGCCTCAGCCTCTTGAGTAGCAGGTAATCCACCCACCTTGGCTTCCCAAAATGTTGAAATTATAGGCATGAGCTACCGCATCTGGCCAAGAATTTATTGTCTTGAGGCAAGTAGCAAAAAAGAACTCTACTGTGGGATAAAATGTCATATTTAGGATGGACGTGGTGGCTCATGTCTATAATCCCACCACTTTGGGAGGCTGGGGCAGGTGAATCATGAGGTCAGGAGTTCAAGATCAGCCTGGTCAAGATGGTGAAACCCTGTCTCTACTAAAATCTACAAAAGTTAGCCAGTGTGGTGGCAAGCACATGTAATCCCAGCTACTCGGAAGGCTGAGGCAAGAGAATTACTTGAACTCGGGTGACAGAAGTTGCAGTGGGCCAAGATCTCACCACTGCACCTGGGCAACGAGTGACTCTGTCTCAAAAAGAAAAAAAAAAGCAGAGTCATATTTTTAGTGAGAAAACTGTAGCGTTATAATCCTAAATTAGATACTTCTTGAATGTTAAGTTTTTCTTATTTCTGTGGAGAAGTTGTGTATTTCTATGGCAGAGAATAATGTTGTTATTTAAACCATTATGTGTGCATGTGCGCGCGTGCGCGCGCACACACACACACACACACACACACACACCACAGTGTTTCTAGTGATTTGAATATGATGAAACTATTTTAGATATTTTAGAGAATGACCAGATAGATTCGAGCAGCTTACCTGGAAGTACAATTTGTTTTCATCTCTCTCTAGCCCTTTTGATACACTTGTTTTCGCCACAATTTCATTCTGAGTAATGAAGGTTTAGCTTTTCCTTTCAAAGGACATTAAAAGAAGTGTTTCAACTTAAATTCCCCAAGAATTATCTAGGTCACATTCACAGCCTTTAACTGGTGTGGGGAAAACCTTTCTTTTTTTCCTCAGATGACAAAGGCTATGAAACTGTGTAGGAAGACGGATAGGGAATTATGGCTTCTCAATCTTACTGTCACATTTTCTCCAGTCCCAGGGGTGATTTTTCAGCTTTTCAGAATCACAAACTTAATTTCACTGGTTTACAATGTAAGAAGGCTCTAGCCTTGGTGAATTGATTCATGCTATTCTAAAACACATGGACTGCTACAGAAGCCACAATGTTAAGACATTAATTTATATATTTAAAAGTATGTAAGGAAGGAAGCATTACTACCTGCTCATCAAAAACATCTGCCCTCAGGAGACAAAAAGCATAGGTATCTTTACTTATATTGTTCCTCAAACAAACACTGAACATGGTTATTTAACTTGGAGTCCATTGCTGATGCATATTGACTTTTACAAGAGACTCTAAATTCAGTGGAATCAACATTTTGTATGGAGCCACTACTCAAAACTCCCCACTGAATACTTTATTTTGACAATTGCCCAGTTAAATAGAAACTCAATGAGAATATCATTCCCTGGTTTATTGAGTACTTCACCTTATTCAATATTGATGGCAGTGGTGGCCATCTGTGAAGACACTGGCAGCTGCAGTGGAGGCACAGCCAGGTCTGTGCTCTCCATGGAGCCGGTGGGAGTTGGGAACAGGAAGGAGCCCCAGTTTGCAGGGTGGGAGCCCCACCCTGCTGGGCACAGCTGCAGGTGCCCGGTAGGTACTGTGAACCCAGACATCCCTGAGCTCTTGGGGGCCCAGGAAGCCCCGGCAAGCTCAGAAGTGCCTGCTCCCCCTGCCTGACCTCTCTCTGCTCCCAGTGCCTGTGTTGATTTCAGAGCAAAGTTGAGGATGAGCCCTGGCACTATTGCAACCTGCCCAGGTGTGTGCATGCTTTGGGAGGCACTGACCATGCTAACCCCTGACTCCTCAGCCCCTTCCAGATTTTGAGTGCCAAGGGGCATGGGCGGGAGGCCAAGGTGAGGCTGAGGGTGACTTGGTGCAGGCCTGCAGACATCCTTTGACATGAACAGTTTGGGTACTGTGGACAACACGATTAATGGTGGCAGGAGGCAGACAGGCTCCTGGACAGAAAGGGGCAGGTAACTGGTGAAGCCACATCTTCAAGCCAGGGACAGCCTGAAGCCTGGGACCTGGGCTGTCAGTTAGGATGGAGTCCATGGCCTGGAATGAGAACTTATAGGTGCTTTTTCCAGGCCAACCCATGGCCACCCATGGACCAATCAGCACGGCCCTTCCTGTCTTCTGAAGCCCATAAAAACTCTGGACTCAGCCAGACTCACAGAGATGTCCGCACTACCAGCTGAGTAAAGGAGCTACCTACTGTGGGCCTCCTCTCCACTGACAGCTGGACACTTGACAGGATGACCTGCCTGAACTTGGGACCTGCTGAATGGTGGGACTGAAGGAGCTGTAACACAAACAGGCCCCTCTCCCGCCTCCACTTGTCACATTGCAGGTGACGAGAAGGAGAAAAAAGCTGTGGCCCTTATGGGAACATAGACCAAGGGGCTCCTTGAGACAGGGTTGTGAAACCCTCTTTGGAGCTCTACAGTTCCTGGCATCTCCAAGCTTCTGGGTGACACCACGTTACCCTCATCCAGATGCAAGTACCCCCCAGAAGAAGCAGCATGTAGTACATCTGGTCCAGCCATAGCCTCCCATGGAGCCGGCACCTGTGCTAGTGCCTGGAGCTGCCTAGCCACTTCAGCAGCCAGTGTGCCTGGCTGTGCCCAGTGGCCGAACCCCACGCTCACTCGCCCACACACCCCTTGCCATTCTGCCTGCACCTGACTAGCCCTTGGCAGATACAGGATCTGTGCTGGTCACACGAGCCAAGCACAACCTACTGGACCAAGTGCATGGAACAAGCTCAGTGGGCACAAGCAATACTCAGGCAGAAGGCACTGCCAGGCACTAAGGTTTCCAACAAGCAAAGTGACACCCCATGGATCCCATGACATTATCACTGTGCCCTGACTCCTCAGAATTATCTCTGTCCAATTTATTAGATAAACCTAACCAGAATACATTAAAAACTGTATGTTTATTGTGGCATTCACTGAGAACTAGAAATCATATTGTGATCATGGGTTTTTATAGCCTGGTTGAAGCCATAGTTACCTGATGGCGCTTTGGTCATAGACTTCCTCTTGTTTAACTATAGTGGTTTAAAAAAGGATGAAATCATGTTCTTTGCTGCCACATGAATGAAGCTGAAGGCCATTATCCTAAGCAAACTTAATGCAGATACAGTAAACAAAACACTACGTGTTCTTACCTATAAGTGGGAACTGTAAGTTGGGTCCACATGGGCGTAAAGATGGGAATAATAGACCCTGAGAACTACAAAAGAAAGGAGGGAAAGAGATGGGCAAGGTTTAAAAAACTACTCATTGGGATACTATGCTTGCTATCTGGGTGACATGTTTAATTGTACCCAAACCTCAGCATCATGCAATATATCCTTGTCACAAACCTCTGTATACACCTCCTTAATGTAAAATAAAAGTTGAAATAGAGGCAACTATAGTGGCTTACAATAGCATTCCTGTAACTAGCAGGCATATATATTTTTGTTGTATAACAAGAAGTGTAAATTCTATAGCCCCTAAACTTGAATTCAGGAACGTTTTCTCAAAACTAGCTTCATAACTTGTAGCTCATATGTCAGTGAATGGAAACCTTATGTACAAGATCCACCATGTTATTATAACACAACATACTTTTAAGGATGGAGTACATAATAAAGATACATTTCTTTATTTTAATGAAATAGCAATGACTTTGTATTCCAACTAACTCCTATTGGCATGAAACCCAGTCTTCCTTGGAGACATGCTCAACAAATATTTCCATGGGTCCTAGAAATAAACACTTCCCAGAAAGTCTGTGGGTGAAAATAATTATTTCCATCAGCTTAAAAAATATATAGCCATCTGCTTCCAGCCACACAAGAGTGTAACTGTTACAAGACTTGTCTTCATACTGAAAAAAGCTATATAGCCAGAAAAATATATAAATTATCTATGTTCAGACAACAAGCAACAAGTAGGACACACTTGTAAAAATTTTGGAGCAAGCAGATTAGGTAAGTCCAACATGTTGCCTGGGTTTCTGCTGTGGGCCTGTGACATGCTTCACATCGAGGAGATAAAGCTTGGGCTGAGCATGTGGAGCCTGAAGAGACAGATCAGTGTTCTGAGCTGCTGAAGCAGCTACAATGTTTGAGTAAGTTACCAGAGAATAGGGAACTGTGAAGAGAAAGGATAGAATTCTGCATGAGCATTTATTATAGATCCTGGACTCAGGAGTGTGTTGTTTTAGCATAGGCTGAGTCACATGGAGGCCTGGCAGAAATGTTAATAAAGAGTTAAGAACTGAATAGAAATACCAGAGTTTATGCAGGCCTCCAGAAATAGAAATTCTGTTTCAGTCTAGGTTAAGAGACCTTATTGAACAACTTAGGCATTTCACTGAAACCTATGAAAGACCAAGCAAGTAAGAATCGCATACTGTAGTTAGAGTCACATTTTAGAAGAGAGGCCAAAATATAAAGAGAACTAATAAAAAATAAATCTAAGACTGAATGGTTGACCAGGAGACATCAGTCAGTTACCAACAGAATACAAGTCAACATCCCTTAAGGGAAGATAGTCTCTAGTATTCCCCACAATTTATTACTCCCAGTGTCCAGCAAGTAACAATGAAGTAAAATATAAACCAAGGTTAAATAGGAAAACATGAGCCAAATTAAAAGTAAAAAAGTCAATAAAAGAGACCCTGAGATGACTCAGATGTTTAAATTCATGGAAAAGATCTTTAACACAGCTATTTTACCTGCAGCATTGTCAGAATAGACCACATAGTAGATCATAAAATAAACCTCAATAAAGTTAAGCAAATGGTAATACAAAAGATACTCTAGGACCACAGTGAAATGAAATTAGATATCAATAACAAAAAACTGAAATAACATAATTGAAATTATAAAATTTAAACAACATACTTTTTAAAAACTAATGCGTCAGAGAAAAAAATCACAACATAAAGTGGAAAAAACTTGAGACACATGATAGTAAAACTATACATACCCAAATGTATAGGACTCAGCTAAATCGGTTAAAGGGACTTTGAAAGCTGTAAATGCCTTTATTAAAACAAAATCTAAAAACCAACAAATAAAACTTCTACCCTAGTAGACTAGAAAAACAATAAGAAAATAAACCCAAAGCCAGCAAAAGGAAGGATATCATTATTATTAGAGTAGAAATCGATGAAATGAAAACAGAAAATGATAGAGAAAATGAATGAAGGGAAAAAGTCTACAAAATTGACAAAATTTTCAATAGATTGACCAGGGAAAAGAGATGCAATATTCAAGTGATTAAAATAGGAAATTAAAGAGGGGACATTACTACCACCTTAAAGAAATTTAAAAGAAAACATTACGAAGGTATACCAAATCAATAAATTTGGCAATTCATATAGAATGAACGATTTCCTAGAAAACCACAAATTATTAAAACTGACTCAAAAAGGAATAGAAAATCCATAACAAGCAAAAATATTGAAATAGTAATCTAAAAACTACCCCCTAAAGGCACAAAATTCTTCAACAAAATACTATCATTACAACTACAGGAACATATAAAATGTTCTATATACCAAGACCAAGTGGAATTTATGCCAGGAATCTAAGGTTGGTTTAACAAACAAAAATCATTTGATATAATACACTCTCTCAATAGAATAAAACACAGATTGGCAGGGTGCAGCGGCTCACACCTGTAATCCCAGCACTTTGAGAAGCTGAGGTGGGCGGATCATGAGGTCAAGAGTTCGGGACCAGTCTGGCCAACATAGTGAAACCCCCATCTGTACTAAAAATACAAAAAATTAGCCGGGCATGGCGGCATGCACCTGTAATTCCAGCTACTGAAGAGGCTAAGGCAGGAGAATTGCGTGAACCCGGGAGGGAGAGGTTGCAGTGGGCTGGGATCATGCCATTGTCCTCCAGCTGCAGTGACAGTGTGAGACTCCATCTTACACACACACACACACACACACACACACACACACACACAACATAATCATATCTACAGTTGCAAAAAGAAAAAGAACACTTGTCAAGGTCCATACCCTTTTTTGATAAAAATACCAAACAAACTATTTGCAAAGAGATTAGTCAATCTGTTATAGAGCATCTATAAAAAACCCACAACAAGCATCACACTAAGATCAAGAACAAAACAAAGAGGTTCGATTTTTATCCAACATCATACTAGAGGTTTTAGCAGGATCAATTAGGAAAGAAAGTAAACTAAAAATCCTCCAGATTGAAAATAATAATACTGTCTATTAAAAGATAATGTTATATATGGAAAACTCAGATATATTAATTTTAAAATATTAATATATTTAAAGAGTTTAGGAAGATTACAGGGTATTCATATATGCAAAAATTCATTATAGTTCTGTACACTTGAAAAGCATAATTCAATTAGAAAATTTAAAAATAAATGTTTAGGGCCAGGTGCAGTGTCTCAGGCCTGTAATCCCAGCATTTTGGGAGGCCGAGGCAGGTGGATCACTTGAGGTCAGGAGTTTGAGACCAGCCTGGCCAACATGGTGAAAACCTATGTCTACTAAAAATACAAAAATTAGTTGGGTGTGTTGATGGACATCTGTAATCCACCTACTCAGGAGGCTGAGGCAAGGGAATTTCTTGAAACCAGGAGGCAGAGGTTACAGGGAGCCAAGATCGTGAGACTGCATTCCAGCCTGGGTGACAGAGTGAGACTCAGTCTCAAAGAAATAAACAAATACTTACCTTTATAAGAGTATGAAAAAGGAATAGAATACCAGAGAATATATTTAACAAAATAATTGAAAAACAGCATAAAATCTGCAAAAAAAATGTAGTGTTGAAAGAAACACCTAAATAGATTATGACATATCTCATGTTCATGAACTGGAAAACAATATTGTTAAGACAACATTCACAGAATTAATTCTTGTATTGAAAATGCTTTGCATCACAATACCATTTAGCATATTTTGTAGAAATGGACAAGCTGATTCTAAATTCATATGGAAACTCTAGGAACTCAAAATAGTCAAAATACTGAAAAAAATTTGGAAAACCTGCACTTTCTGATAAAATAACTTAACACAAAGCAACAGTTTTCCTGGTACTTTCATACTGAAAGAAACATGTGCACATCAATGGAATCAAATTGGGTGCTCGGAAATATACTGCCATGTCTATGCCTACGTGGCTCCCAACGAGGTGCTGAGACAAGTCAATGGAGGCAAAATTGATCATTGACTTAAATGTAAGAGCTAAATCTATGAAATTGTTAAAGAAAACAAAGGAGCTAAATTTTTGTAATCTTGGATTTGACTTTTTCTTAGATATATCATCGAAGCACAAGTCATTAAATAAAAATCGGAGTTTATCAAAATGAAAACTTTTGTGCTTCAAAAGAATATCATCAAAAATGTGCAAAGCAATTCACATAATGAGTGAAAATATTTGCAACCATGTGGATTAATAGACATAATGATTAATAAAGGATTAATATGCAGACTATAGAAATAACTTTATAACTCAACAGAAAGGAACAAAACAACTAAATTGAAGAATAGGCAAAAGATGAAGTGACATTTCTCCAATGTCAAGTGGAGAATGTCATGGTGCCAGTGGCCAATAAACTCATTAAAAGAGGTTCAACATCATGATTCATTAGGAAAAAGAACATCACAATCATAATAAAATACCACTTACACCCATTAAGATGGCTGTTACTAAAATAAAGACAAAGGACAGAAAATAACAAGTGTCATTGAGTATGTGGAAACATAAAAACTGTCATACATTGTTGGCTGGAATACGAAAAAGTATAATTGTTTCAAAAAACAGTCTTTCCATTACTCAAAAAATTAAACAGAGTTATTTGATCCAGAAATTCCACTTCTGGGTATACATCAAATAAAAATGAAAGCAGGCCAAGTGTGGCGACTCATGCCTGTAATTCCAACACTTTGGGGGGCTGAGATGTGAGATTGGATCACTTGAGCTCAGGAATTCAAGACTAACCTGGGTAACATGGAAAAACCCCATCTCTATAAAAAATTAGCCGGACATAGTGGCACATGCCTTTAGTCCCAGCTACTAGGGAGGCTGAAGTGGGAGGATCCCATGAGCTTGGGAGGTGGAGGTTGCAGTGAGCTGTGATTGTGCCATTGCACTCCAGCCAAGGGACAGAGTGCGACCCGTTTACAAAACCATAAATAAGTAAAAAGGAAAGTATACGTACAAAAAAAAAGGTGTACACAAATATTTATAGTTGCATTATTCAGAATAGCCAAAAGGTGCATACAAGCCAAATATCTGCCAGTTGATCAATTGATAAATATGTGGTATATCACATACGGAACATTCAACGATAAACTGAAACAAAGTGCTTACATAAGTTATGGCATGGGTGAACCTTGGAAACATTATGTTATGTTAAAGGAGACATTCACAATAAGCCACATAATCACACATTATGTGATTTTATTCATATGAAATGTTCACAATAGTAAAGTTGAGATATAGAGAAAGTAGATTTAAGGTTGCTTGAACCTGTGTGAGGAGGGAGGAAGATTGTGTATGAGTGGGTTTGCGGTGGGGAAGGGTGTTCCTGAAAAAAGTACAGGAACTTCTTTGGGGTGATCAAAGCATTCTAAAATTATACATCAATAATTCTGCTACAAAAAAAAAAAAAAATCCAACACTGCACTAGGCAATGGGGGTGGTGGTCATTTAAGGACACAGTTAAAATGAACATGTTGATCATGATGACATAAGCAAAGACGAACAAACAAAACCTGCCTTCACAAAAGCCAAGAAGAGACTTTGCTTTTGCTTTTCTTTGTTTTCTTTTTCTCATTTTAGAAGTGAAAAGTCTAAAACTCAGTGTGGATAACTGTCTGGCCATTGGAGACCCACATATCTTGAGCTCCAAACCTCTTCATGTCAATAATAAAGCATTTTCAGAAAAGTTAGCGTGGTTCACATTTCGAGTTAAGAATTTTACATATAAAATTTATTTGGTCCTCCCAACAATGCTAAAACATTGGCATTGCTAATAGCACCATCTTAGAGATGAGAAAAACAACACTTAGAGAGATTAAGCAACCAAACAAATGTCTCATAATCATTAATAGACAGAGTCCTGGTTCTAATCTGTTTTTATCTTTTTTCTCCATACTAATTTCTTCTCTTCTGGAGCTTGCTAAGTTTCAAATATTCTGACTCAGGAAAAACATAAATCTATTATAATATTTGATTTGATAAAATATTCAATATGAGAAATATTAATATGCTTGTTAATTTGGGGGAAAAACATTGAAGGCTACTTGAATACCCTGACATCCAAGCAGGGCCTTAATGATATTTAAAATTAGAGCTGCAGAAATTGAGAAAAAGACCCTAAATACATATATTGATTATCTTCAGAACCTGAAAATATTATATATATATGTATATATATATGTATACATATTTAAAACATACCATGCAATTTTTAAATAATTAACATTTATATTAATTCTACTTTCATTTGATCAGATTTTCATTGATAATAAAAAAGCCCCTTATATTTTTAGAAAAATCCAAAATATATCTACTAATGCAAGTTGGGTGAGTTGTAGTTTGGAGGGAAAGAAAAAGAAAAAGAAAGGCATTGACAATTCTATCTAATGGGCAGAGATGTAAATGAGCAGTGGTAAATCGAAGGAAAAAAAAATGAGCACCTGAATTTGAACACTGCCAGCTTGGATAAGAATGAGAGTCCATCTGTCTGAGATAGTAGAAATGTGTGACCCCTGGAAGAGATGGAGAGGGATCCTTTAGACATGAGAAATAAAAATGTCACCAAAATTTTGAGAAAATACTACTTCCCGAGAGCAGAGTAATGAAGCAAAAGCAAAGCTCCAGCTGTCAGCCATTGAATTTTAAAGGAAGCAGAGTAGAATCTGTGGCTCAGACTTATCCAAAAATTGTGGAATCGTAATCCAAACCTTCAAGACAGTCACAAGGAGGTTCATTCGACTTTTATCTGGAGGCCTTAATGATTCTTTTGCTTTAAGAGTTTAACATTTTTAAGAGTTCATTTCTTTTTTCCCTGCATCAGTATTCATTCTCTCCCAAAGAGGAATGTTCACAAATTCATGTCAACAATTGCAGATAGAAAAAACGAGAAAAGAAAGTGTCTGGTGTTACACCAGGATGCTCATCTTATATGTGCTTCCCGCTAGCTACATCAAATGCAAGTATACCTTTGAAAAAATTTCCTAGTAGGTCAAACTGTATTAAAACTTGCACTTTGGGTCAATAGAACTAGGTTTAATCATGACGCTGCAAAAAATATTTCATATGTGATCTTGGACAAGTTAATCTAAAATCTTTAATGTGGATTTTTTATTTGGAAGTACCTTTTGATTAGGGTATATTGTGAAGATTAAATGGAATAAAATATGGAGAGTACAGCTGTTTTTCTCTTTCTCTGAAATGTCTAGTCTGCTCTGGTTCTGCCTCTCAGAACTCTCCCCAGAGGAACAGCTTGACTTCTCTATATCATTTTCCTAGGCTACAGAAGAAACAGTTTAAGGCTAAGGAAGAAGTCAGATTCATGAATTGCAGTTTGTAGGCCTATGTATAAAAATATACAATTTGTCCAACTGTGAACATACAATCAGGACCACTCAGAAGCTTTATTTACTTTTCTTTCATAATGATAAACATGTACAATTTACACTACCATTAGTCATTTAGATGCAGGAATTCAGAAGTTGTGCTTATAATGGACAGCAATCAGTTGTCCTAATTCAAGGATCCACTATAAATGTAATGCATGAACACATGTATTTTCACATTTGAGGAATTCATTAGCTTTTTCAATGAGTCTTTTATATCTGAGAATAGCACAGATTACATAGAAATGCACATACTTTTTTGCATATGTAAGCATGTACATTAAATATTTTATAAGGTGTTACTGTAGTAACTGCCTTTAATTGACTATGCCATAACCTCATTTGATATTTATAACAATATATTTATGCATACAATAGAGTACATATGTATATGCATGCACGTGCATAATTTATATTATTTCACTTATGAATTAAAGAAGAGTTTTATAATTACCATGGAGCATCCTGTGATGCACTGCACAGATCACCCTTCAGGAATTAAAGGCTCATTTTTCCATCTGAGGGGGTGCTACTAAGATGACCCTTAGCTGTTGGTTGTCAGCCCCATGCTATGGATTGTCTCAGATGCAGAAAACAACATCACTCGGAGTCAGGTCTCTTTTCTGGGCACCATGGGAGTGCAAAGGCTCTGTCTGCAAATCTGAACAGGCATCCAGCTCTCCATTTGGCCAACACCTCCCTTTCTCAGATGCTTATCCTAAGAATTCTCCCTACTAAAATATCCTAAATATCATGCATGGTTGTATCCATCTCAGAAACTTTCTTCCAGAGAATAATACCTGAAACAAATGCCCGGAAGGAAGGTTACCTGAAATGGGGTAAATACGGACAATTAAACAACAGCAACAGAAACAGAAACAAAATTGCTTTTTTGGAGGAGAAAGAGGAGTGGAGGGGCTATAGTAAAACATAGTGAGGGTATCTTCCCTAGTAGAGGGGTGATGTCCACTTTACAGAGATTAGAATAGTTAATTGTGCTAACACTAGAAATTGCTTATGCTGAAATTTTGGTTCTGTCTCTACTTAGCTGTGTATCTGTGGGCAGGCCACTTAGGCCTTGGAATACCTGTGGATATCAGATGAGAGCACTCTTGGCACCTAACCCCATGCCTGGCAATAG
Source organism: Sapajus apella (assembly GCF_009761245.1). Lineage (NCBI taxonomy): Eukaryota > Metazoa > Chordata > Mammalia > Primates > Cebidae > Sapajus > Sapajus apella. The sequence continues at coordinate 7,261,644 of NW_022436955.1, read as the reverse complement.
CAAAAATTAACTAACAGATAAATAAATAAATAAAAGCAAATACATTATAAAAGCTATAATTATTAGCAACTCTGTTACCCCTGGAGCTGAGGTTCAACAGGGATCAAGGGATTTTTCCAATAAGTTTCTTTTTTCTTTCACTTTGCTTTATAATAGAGAGTTCTATCCCTACTAACAAAGCAAGAATACACAAAATGATTATTTGTTCACAAAGCAATATCTGACCCCCCCCCCAAATAACTGTCTTAGAATCATTTTAAGAATGTGCTTTTATTTGTAAATTCAGATCCCCTCTCAATCGTTTTCTGTCCTGCTCTGAAGCAGAAAGCTGATTTTTAGAGGCACCTGATTTGTTCTCTGCTGGCCACATAAATTTAGCTAGTGGGAGAAATAAAAATAAGGTTAGAGGGTAGAGAGACACTCAGCTGCGAGTGTATATTTCTCACAAACCCATCCATGAGAGGGCACTGCTGGCCATCCTGTCCCTTAACGAAAGCCGTAGCTCACTTCAGGTCGCCGGTTCACTCGACTCACATTTTTATGTTCCAGTAACCAGGGTTTCCTCTTGCTTAGTCAGTCCTGCTAGTGATATATATGCTCCCAGAATTACTAGCTCTGGGTGCTTCACCATCCCATGCTGGTTGCCCTATATCCTGCTCACATCTAGACAAATAACTTTATTAAACTTATTGTAAATTACCAAGTTTGAATGTTCCATGTTCTTCCTCTACCTGTTGGAACATCAATTAAGAAATTTGATTATACTGGCAAAATTCTATTTCTATCCATGTTTTTCAGGATGACTTTCTTCCTTCTCAATTATCCTATGAAAATAAATCATCCACACTGCCTCATTCAGTTTGGGATCTCTACAAGTTTATTCACAAAGTAAACTTATATGTTCAATTTTTTTAAGCATCTCAATAAGCAAACAGATTGATAATGAATCATTTTGAAATTAATAGACCTCAACCAAAGGTACACTTGTAGTGAAAAATGCCTTTTCTTACATTGTTTCCATACCGATTACCACTAAGAGGCAAAAATAGATTTTCTTGTTTCAGATAACTTGAAGAAATAAATGCTAAACATTTTTTAAACACACAATGAGAAAACATTAAACCCAAAACAGCTATATTCACAAATACATTCACCACCCCAGCTCAAAACAGTAACATGTATATAAATTCCCTCAGAATGAAAATCATAATATAAATAACAATACGACCAATCATTTAAGTATCATGTATGCATTAAAGGAAGCTTTATGAAATAACTAATAATAGTACTTGGTGAAAGATTATATCTTGATATTAGATGAGAATATATCAGGATGTACATTTTAAAATGTGAAAATTTCTAAAAGAAACCGTAACAACTGTGAGTGGTGGTTGCACCCAAGGGAAGGGTATGGGTGGTATTATTTACTACTTTACATTTTTTGAACGTCCAAATTGTTAATAAATGAGCCTAGAATCTATTGTCAGAAAAAATATGCATAATTGTCTTTTTAAAACTACATTTATTTTAGGTTTGAGGATACACATGAAGATTTGTTCCACAAGTGAACCTGTGTCATAGGGCTTGTTGTACAGATTATTTCATCAGCCTAGTACCCAGTAATTATCTTTTCTGCTTCTCTCCCTCCTCCCAACCTTCAGCTTCAAGTAGACCCCAGTGTCTGTTGTTCCCCTCTTTGTGTTCATGAGGACCTATTATTTAGTTCCCACTTACACAGGAGAACATGCAGTATTTGGTTTTCTGTTCCAGCATTAGTTTGCTAAGTATAATAACCTCCAGCTCCATCCATTTGCTGCAAAAGCCATGATCTCATTCTTTTTATGGCTGCATTGTATTCCATGGTGTATATTTACCACATTTTCTTTATCCAATCCATTATTGATGGACACTTAGGTTAATTCCATGTCTTTGATTTTGTGAATAATGCCGCAATGAACATTCACCTGCATGTACCTTTATGGTAGAATGATTTATATTCCCCTGGGTATATACCCAGTAATGGGATTGCTGAGTTGAATGGTAGTTCTGCTTCAAGCTCTGTGAGGAATTGCCATACTGCTTTCCACAGTGGTTGAACTAATTTACACTCCCACCAACAGTGTATAAGTGTTCCACTTTCTCTGTAACCTTGTTAGCATCTTTCTTTTTAAAAATAACCACTTAGAAAAATGAAGAAAAATTAGCCACCTTCTAAATATAGAATTTTTAACAAATGTACTCAAGGGGATAAGTTTGCTCTAGGCATGTAACTAAAGTGGTTGTGGCTGTGAAATATTAAAGAATCAATGCTAAAGAATGAAGTAAAAATTCCCAAAATTACTATACACTTTTTTTGTAATAAAGATCAAAATAGCCATAAAATCTTGGGTAAAAAGAATGCAACAAGTATTCTCATTTCTTCTAAGTTAAACTTAATTAATTCACAGATTTTAATATCATATCTTAGAACTGAATCATTTTATAAGAAGCCATATCAGTTCAATATAAATTTTCAAAGACATACAAATACTAATGTAACAATGCAGGTGATTTCAGAACAGAATCACCTTAATTCCCTGGGATTTAACTGAGAGTTTTTTTGTCCTTGTGACATATTTTTATTTCAATATTGTCAGAAAAATCATAGAAACTTGGCTTGATGTTAACATTTTGCTATGAGTAAAAAAAAAGGATTTAATAAATTTTTGGAGGGAAGAGTAGATATATCTAGCTTACATAAAACTCCAAACTTTATTCTAAGGCATGCTATATTAGCAAACAATAAAACACAAAATATTTGTGTTATTTATGATGACAATGTATCAGGGAATTTCCCATTCTCAATTGGGAAATTTTGGTACTTCTGCTCTTCCTGGTCTAGTTTCTTCCAATTTCCCTTATTTCAGAAATGCCTAATATATTATGGGATATAACCTTTTCTGACACACATCTGACATGTGCATTATTTATTAATAAACATATAATATTCCTTCAAGTGGAAGGGGGCAAAACTTACTTGCTATTCTTCTCCTTTGCTAGTTTAGGTGATTTTTATTTTCCATAATTATGAATAGCCTCACAGTTAATAGTAACCCATGTTAATATTTTTATAATGTAAACATTTATCAAGACATTTGTCAATGTGCAAAATAATTACAGAAACAAGAATTAATGTTTTTAATTCAAAAGAGTCCAATCAATTGGGCTAAGTCTTCCTTCTAGTTTCATATCCCTTGAATTCCGTCCTCAAAATATTTCCAGCATCTTGAAATCTCAATACCCCCCATCATATGTCTAAAAGTCTATTTTTCTACTTATTCTTTCTTCTCTCTAAATTGTTCCAAGCTTTATTTTCCAGCCACTAATATTTTTCTTTATTTTCTCAATAAACATAAATGTAATCTCCTGTGTAAAGCCTTTTCTGCATATCCCACTTAGAATTTAATACTTATTTATTTATTTAGATGGAGTCTCACTCTGTTGCCCAGGGTGGAGTGCAGTGACACCATCTCAGCTGACTGCCACCTCCGCTTCCTGGGCTTAAGGGATTCTTCTGCCTCAGCCTACTGAGTAGCTGGGACTGCAGGTGCCTGCCACCACACCTGGCTAATTTTCTATTTTTAGTAGAGGCAGGCTTTCATCATGTTGGCCAGGCTGGTCTCGAACTCCTGACCTCAGGTGGTCCACCCACCTTGGCCTCCCAAAGTATGTGGATTACACTTTGAGCCACCACACTGGGCCAAATATTTTGATTTTTATTCCATACAAATTCCCATATCTATATGTTAGTATTTGCCAAATTTTATGTCTGTTATATAGTTGTGATTACCAGATTTCTTAGGCCCAGTTTCTGCAGATATGGCTGGGACGGACCTTGAACTTTGTATTTCTTATGTCACAGTCATGTTTTCTTAGGAACTCGAGGGCTAAGATAAATGCAGAATATAGTTGTGCCTCACTTGCTACTTGGGGACATACCTGGTTTTGTAGAGCTGTGTGGTCAGGACAGTTTTAAGCCTATATGACTCAAATAGTATAAAAGATTGGTGGAAATCTGAGGTGGCTTTTTCTTTGTACCAAAGTGACTTGCAGACACCTTGGATCTTATTCATAGGAGCCATGCATGGCCCTTATAGGTGAGGAGATGGAAGAGGCTATGTGCCCACTCTAGAAGCTGTCAGCTCTCTCAGTGAGATGAAGGTGCTATACTTGATGTGTTTATTGCCCTGTATAATTTCATAAAACTAAGCTAACATAGTATAAGATGAAAGCTTAGTTTGGTTTTATGAGTCTGATTGCCAATTGCAAATAAAACCCCATACCATAGCTATGGTTCTCTAAATGTGCGTGATATATGTATGTATGTATGTATACATGTGTCCCCAAGTAGCAAATAAGATTAGAACTGTGGAGGTGGGGATGCAGATGGAGGGGAGGTTGAGGATGGGGATGGAATGGGGACAGGAGAGTAAATATATATATATATAATGTACATCATATATACACACATATATATATACATATATAATATATGCATATATTGTAATATAAATTTATAAATAGATAAATTTATAGATAGATAATATATAATATAACATTATATAAATATATAACAATATATGAATTTATAAATATAAAATATATGTTACACATACATACACTACTGTCCCCACACCATCCCCATCCCCACCCTCACCTCCATCTGCATCCCCACCTCCGCAATCTTAACCTCAACTCCATCCTCATCCTTTTCCCATTTTCACCCCCATCCTCATCTCCACACCCACTCTCATCCACTCCCCTACCCTCCACCGTGTTTCTAGTGCCATCCCCATTTTCACCCCTGCTCTACCAAGAGTGCCCCAAATAGAAGCATCACCATTTGCTTACATTTCTGTTTTTTTTAATAAACTATGTGCGGTGCTGTTTTCTTCAGATAATTTTTTAAATAGCTAATCCTAGATGTATCATATATTTGGTTTATAAAATACCTTATTTTTAAACAGTACTTTAAAAAAAAACAGTAAAATGTGTTTAAAAGATGCTATTATGTATCCTTTGTTTCTAGTGATTTTGTTTCATTTTTCAATGCAATTGTGACCTCTTTTGTAAGCTACCCACAACCTCTACATCTACCTAAACTCAAACTAAGACTGTAGGAAACATAATTATCCAGAATGGCATTCTGCAAACATGCTGTAATGACTTCCTATTATATTAACTTTGTAACTTGCATTATCTCAATCACTCAAGAGTCCTCCAGAATACCAAAGGTAAATCTTGTCTTTTACCTTAATGATCTATACACTGAAATTATTGCCTAGATTTTGACATAATCCATTGTGAGGTTTGAGGACACGATTAGATAACAGAATCCAGAGACATATTTTGTACCCAGCATAGAAAAATCAATAATGTAGAAAGGTGAAGATTTTTTTAAGTTCATCTTGCTATGTAATTCATACATTGGCATATGAATAAAAAGATTATTTAGCCATGGGTAGTACAGTATCTTTTATTGAGAAAGATGGAGCAATTCTGGCTGAATGCTAGGTAATTGACTACTATTTGGATTGATTTCTATAGAATTAAGGCTGGTAAATGGAGATAATCTTAGAAATTAAGACAAAGAGGAACGATAAATTGTATTCTAGTGAAGGTACAACTAAGAATCAGTAGAATGTCAAATTAGGGCATCATATAGATAAAATGCACCTAATGAAGGCAAAATTAAGGCAGGTTAGGGATAAGTTTATGTAGAAAATGCTTCCACATTTGGATGAAAAGTTATGTATGTATAAGTGTATTCAACTGTTGTAAACGATCTGAAGCTATTTGAAACTAGGGATAAGTATTAGTCATTAGCTCCTTTCATAAAAGAGAGGATTCCTTTCTGGTAACAAAAATTCATCTGGTTTTCTTTATTCTTTTGGTGTTTACTCACTTTGCTGCGAACCATCTATAGTTTATTTCCAATTTTTAGCAGAGATTGGTCTCAATTTCAGTTCCTTGGGATTTCCAGGAAAATATTTCAGGGAATACTAGCAAGAGTCCCTGTATTCTTTTTGGTGAGGATAAGGGCATATTTAGTTGGGAAATAACAGCAACCCAGTCCCAAAAGTAGCACAATCATATTTCTAGAGATCATATACAAATGATGATATGGTAGAACCAGACATGTCCCATGGTAAGAATTAAGAAACAAAACATTTTTTGATTAAAACTAAGGTATAAACATCAACATTTAGAGTGAAATCAACAGAAGTATCAAAGGAATTGCACTATGCTCACTGGAACTCCTATAGACTCAAAGCTGAAAATGCAGACGATAGAAGCAAAATGGATTAAGAGTTTAGAAAAGTTACACATTATAAATATTACTCAGAAACCTTAACACACCTTTTCCTTGACCCTCAAAGCAGATAAATGGTTAAGGGGAATGATGGAAAAGTCTATTACCAAAGATTTTACATTATAGGGATGTCCGTGATTCTCTAGTTTCTAGTTAATTGAGTCTTATTTATGATGAATTTTTCTGTAGCAGAAAAACCTTGTTCATCTAGAATAATGCCAAAGATCCTAGGAAATTTGATCTCTTATTACTTTTTAATAACCACATTTAAAAAAAAAAGATCCTTAATTCTCTGATTATTTCATCGAGGCATGAATCTCTGGGGACTTGAACTGGACCCAGCATCTTTCCTAATGTATCATCTCCTAGAACATAGTTAACTCAATCTAACTTCAGTATACCCTCTCATTATTTTACCTTTAAACTATTAATACAAAGAGGTTAGTATATTTTTAAAAACATGACTTTCTTTTCTTTCTTTCTTTCTTTCTTTCTTTCTTTCTTTCTTTCTTTCTTTCTTTTCTTTCTTTCTTTTTTTCTGACCATCCTCATTTCCTTAAGAGAAGAATATTGGGAACAATCCCATCACACGTATGTGTTTTTAGCAAACATTTTTCCTGAATTTCTTGAATTAGTAATTCCCAGATTTCTACATGTATAAGACTAACTTGACAATGTTCATAAAATGGGTAAGTATAACCTCAGATATCCTGAATCAGATATTTTGAACTACAGACTATGATTCTATGTTTCATAAAGAAATCTAGTAACTCATTGATATTGGTGGCCCAGAGACTGTGCTTAGAAACGCACTTGTTAAGGCATAAGGCATTATTTTACCATTGCAAAATTAAGATATGTTATGCACATACTCTGTTTTCAGGGAGTACCCCAGGAAAGAGAAATCGAGCAAAGAAAGAAAGCATAAAAGGAAGTATAAGAAGAAAACATATGACAAGAGACGGAAGAGATAAAATACTGAATATCTTTTATCTTCCATGCGCTCTACAGGGCATTTTATATATGTTGCAGATTTTAGAAAAAAGGAAATGAATCTCCATTTTTGCCAGTGAAGAAACTGAAGTTGAGTTAATTTAATGAATCAGCCAGAGGTCCCATAACTACTAAGGAGCAGAATATTAATCTCATCCCATGTAAGTGCTCATAAAATATCAATGGTCTTACCTTGACAGAACAGGAGATTGGAAAATGTGTACAACTTTAATTATAATGTATATAAGACAAAAATAACTCCAAAATATAGATACAATCTATTAACAGGCTAGAAAGTAGCATGGTGAGTGGGGTAGTTTAGACATTCAATAAAAGTTAGTTTTTGCTTTCTCTGGTTGAAGAGGTTAATTGAGGGTTCATTCCAGAAGATGAGTGTTGGCCTGGCACGGTGGCTCATGCCTGTAATCTCAACACTTTGGGACACTGAGGGAAAAGGATCACTTGAGCCCAGGAGTTTGAGGCTGCCGTCAGCTAGGGTCATGCCACTGCACTCCTGCATGGGTGACAGATGCTGTCTCTAAAATACATGCATACATACATACCAGGGGATGTAGCAAACATATTTAGCTTCCTAATTATTATTTTCTTGTTAACATTCATGAAAACAGGATCTGGGTACACAGGAGGAAAGCTAAAACCTGAAAAATCTCGGTGATATAACCAGCTCTTGCATTTTATAATCAAATGAGTCTCAGAAAGTATAAATAACTTGTTAAACGTCACAATGTATTAGCTCTGCTAGCAACACTTCATAACATGCTTCCCTTTTTCCTCTGATGCTCACCCAAACACAGACTGATGACCTTCCATACCAAATGTAGTGAGCCTTTTGCAATTCCTGCCACTCAGATCTTCCCTTTTGGACCAAGGCACTCTTTCTCCAGGGCAGCTGACAGTGCAAATAGTAGAAGGCTCTCATTGGTCTTCTTTGGGGAATTTTTCCAAGACAGTTGCTTTACCAAAGATGCCCCTTTTATGATGAAGCCTAGCTGCCTCATCTGATGGCGGGACAACTCTGATGGGCCGACCCATCACCAGTGTTCCCCAAGCTATTGTGAGTGTTTTATTGCAACTCAATTACAATCAAATTTCCCCCTGTGAGACCAACCCTACTGTCTTCACTCCCTTATGGATGTTGATTCTAAGAATTCTCCTAATATGTAAACCTCCAATTCTGAACCGGCTATCCTAGGAAATAGACTTAAGACATCAAATTATTAGTTATTCTCTTGAGGTTCTCCGATTTCCTATATGTTGATGAGTAGGGAATGCCATCTTTTCAGATAATCTCATTTCAAGGACAGCTTTGCATCATTTTCAACTTAAACTGTACTTTAATTAGCAGGAATTAATAATATATTCATTTATTATAATTTCAGGAAGGTTTATTTATAAAAATGTTTGATTAGTATTATTAAGACAGTGTCTTACCCTTTTTCCAGGCTGAAGTGCAATGGTGCTATCTCAGTTCACTGCAGCCTCCACCTTCTGGGCTCAAGCAATCCTCCCATCTCAGCCTTCAGAGTAGCTAGGACTACAGGGACTATAGGCATGTGCCACCATGTTCTGCTAATTTTTAAAATTTTCAGGTAGTGACAGGGTCTCACTATCTTGCCCAGGCTCATCTGGAACTCCTGGGCTCAAGCTATTCTCCTGCCTTGGCCTTACAAATTACTGAAATTACAGGTCTGAGCCACTGTGCCTGGCCGGCAATAAAAGCTTTTTAAAAGTGGTAGATAGAATGCATGGAAAATACCAGGGATGTTCCTTCCTGAACTGTGGGGCTAGTAACAGAGTGGTTGCTACCCATAACTCCACAGGAAGGGGAGTAAAGAAAGTGTGTAGAAGAAAAGCCTGTACGAACACCACACTGAGAAGAGTTAGGGCTGTTAGCTGAGGGAAACAGTTCAAATGTTCTCTGAAGAGGGGAAACTTAGGAAGTAAATACACTGAGGCTGAGAGCTAGGTGTTGGGTGTATTTGGAGGAGAAAATGGAAGATAAAATAAGTATGTGCTTAACACTACAGAGTTAAGAAGTAGTAATGTCATTTAGAACCACCCATAATAGTGTCTATTCTATTATTTGATACATTAAATAAATATATACTATTTTATAATGATGATATATTTCTACATTTAAATCTTAGGAAGATTTTGAGCTTTCTAATGAGAGGGGGTAAATGCTACTCATTTTATATTTCTAACACCTAGCAGAGTGCTGGAAGTAAAGCTGGTACTTATGTTTTGTTTATCTTTTGCCAAATAAAAGTTAACCTACCTCTTTCTTACTCTTTACTTTGTATGATAGTTTTCAGGGGGACATACATGGGGATGTTTGAGAATGAAACATCAGTACAGAAACTCAGAACAGGCAACCAACCTTGGAGGTGAATGGGAAAATGACTTTTATATCCATAATGCCATTATATTCAGAAAAGTTAAAAAAAAAGTTACATGACTGAGTGGCTGAAAAGTGTTTATGACACAACTAGGATGAAAAATTAGCTTCTTCATTTCCAGCCCTACCAGTTCTTGAAAACACGATAAGACCTCTTTAAAGGAATAGCAAATATATGAGTGAACTACTAGTGTCTTCAGGAGTAGACAAATACATTGAGACATCATGTAATTAAAACATTAAAAGAAAATCTACCTCTCTTTGAAAATAAGGAGGTTACCAAAATATATTGTCAGGGAGAATTCAGCTTTGATGAAAGGAATCAGAATAAACAAATCTCTGATCTTAATTGCTCAGTGCTGAGTCTACGGCAGTCTGTTGAAAAGATGAAGGAAAGTTCATCCAGCAAAAAAAAAAAAAAAAGAAAAGAGAGTCATTGGCTCATGAGAGTCAATCAGATAATTGTACACAAAGACCTGCTTATTTTAGGCCAGGGTAGAAAGAGAAAGGGAAATATAGACCTATCAGGGGAAAGCTCTGCCAGGCTTCACAGGCCAAAGAAACAGGCCCCAGATGGAGTCCCATGGAGTTCTGCCATCTCCTTGGCTGAGCTGAATTGCTGCCATTTGCCTGCATCTGTTAGTGCAAAAAGCAAAATCTCTCCCCTCTCACTCTCCTCCTTCTACCTCTACCACTCTCCTCAGCATTTTCAAAATATATTTCATTTCATTGTCTTATTATTTCTTAGATACAAGAGCTGGAACTCCTTCCCCACAAAAAGCAGCCCACTTCCTGCTGGATGGGCACTTACTTTTCTGCCCGAAGCAGGTGTTATTTTTTAAAAATACCAAACAAACATCCTTTAACTACTATAAAAAGCATAGCTTTAGAGGCTTTATATAATTTTCAGAGCAAATGGCATTAAGAAATTTGCTCTTGCACCTGCCTACTCTTCAGATTTGCATAAATGCTTGTTGCTGTACCAGTGAAACATGGCATTTGGTTCTATTTAATGCAAAAAGAGAGCCCTGTCCATCTGTAAAGCATCTTCCAAAAGAGTCACAGATACTTATTTTGCTTAAACACACAAAAGAATAAGGGAAGTTTTCTAAATTTCATACTAAAAGAATTTTTTTTAATGCAGAATATTAAAAGTTGATAGGAGAAGCCTATGTATATATTTTTGTCTCCATAAAATTTAAGTGTCTACATGAATATGTTAAGTATCTTGGCACTTAACTGTGGTAGAATTTCCTTAATAAAACTAATCAGACGTGCGTAGTTCAAAATTTATAATGTGAGTAAATGTTCTTAAATTCTACTACCATTGGTGATGATCTCATCCAACAAATTGTCAAGGACATAGAGTCTTCAAAAGCTGAAATATTTTGAAAGATAAGGAAAAAAAAGCCTGGAAAATTTAAGCTGAAATAATTGAAATAATTATCCCTCTAGGTACATATATTTCTTTATGTCTTGCTTCTAGTGTAAATCTTTTCTTATAGAGGGAAGTAGTGAGCTATCTTAAACTTTTATGTCCACTAAATGCTATTGTGTATAAATCATTATGACTAATAGTATAATTGTAGTTGTATAGCATTCAATGTCAATGAAAACAAATGTATCTTCTATATTTCAGCTTATAGCATTATCCTGGAAATAAATATAAAAATGTAATTATTCTGCTAAAATGATATCACTTTCTACCCATCACACATAAGAAAATGTTAAAGTTCCATATTTTGGTTTGCTGACTTCATTTCTAACTTCTTTTCCTACTGATCCTCTACCAGATTTCTTTAAATCACTACTGACACTTTGAGCTGAACCATTTTTGTTGTTGGGTGAAGGTGCTGTTTTGTACATTGTAGGGTGTTTAGAAGCATCCCTGATCTCTACTCACTGAATTCCTGTAGTATTGCTCTACAAGTCATTACAATTGAAAATGCCTTCAGTCATTACCAAATGTCCCATGTGCACGAAATTGCACCTCACTGAGAACTATTGATCTGAGTTTCATGGAACTACATAGATCTTCAATCACACAAAACTATTTACACATGAGTTTTCTTACCAAGACTGTTTTTCTATTTTTATTTTTTTGAGATAGAGTCTTGCTGTCTCACCCAGTCTGTAGTGAAGTGGTGTGGTCTCAGCTCACTGCAACCTCCACCTCCCAGGTTCAAGGGATACTTAGCCTCATGAATAGCTGGGATTATAGGAGTGCACCACCATTCCCAGCTAATTTTTGCATTTTTAGCAGAGATGGGGTTGTGCCATGTTGGCCGTGCAGGTCTCAAACTCATGGCCTCAAGTGATCCACCTGCTTTGGCTTCCCTAAATGCTGGGATTAGAGGTGTAAGCTACCATGCCCGCCCACATTTCTAATTATTCATCATCATCCAACTCATGTGACTTCACTTCTGTGAAGTTTTCTATGATTTTTCTGACAGTTAACATATTCCTATTTTATTCCTATTTTATTACATATTATATTTTATTACATATTCCTATTTTATTATATATTATACTATTTTGAAACAGAGTTTGCCTTCTTCATAAATATCTAAATTTACCAAATGTAAAACTTTTATTTTTTATACAGATTTTGTGTGTCCTACTACCTAGTATAATGACTGTCACATGGGAGACAAGAGCTTATTGAATATATTTGAAAAGGTGATTGAGCAATCCAATGAATACTGAATTAATAAATAAATATGTGTCTATTTTCCATATCGTGGCACATAGTAGATGCTCAATAAATATATGTTTAAAGAAGGAATGCATGAAAAATTTAATATAATGTGACTAAGACTGGTGAGAGCCTATATAATACATATGTCACTACAGTGATGAACCCATAGCTTTCCTGGATATTCATTTCCAATTATAAAACCTCTCAGAATATTAGCCCTTAAGCCTAAACTAAGCCGTTTTTGTGAAAAAGTGTCTTCATTTCATTGTGGATGTTCTGAATGAAATACACCCCTGCTTTAATTTATCTACGCTGTAAACTTTACTAGAGCTGAAGATGAATCTTACAGGACTCCTGAATTATCTTTAATCCATGATAAATAATTGCAATTCATTTACCTTTTCCTCTCATTCTTACCCTTTTCTGACAGATAAATTCTATTATTCTTCACTTTTTTGTGTGGTTTAACATTAATGACTGCGTATTTGTGCTATCAGGTTTTATAGTCAGAGTTATGGTAAGAATGCCTTTCAACATGAATTTGTATTGTGAGTAGTGCAGAAAATACATAGAAGGGGAATAAGGTAACAGAATATTTGTAAACTGTTTCTTTTCTGATATCATGTAAGTCAAAAGTAGGTCAAAGTTATTGTCTAGTCCCTTAAATATCATATAAATTGGTGAAACTTGAGGAAAAGACAAGGGCTTTGTCTTTAACCTTTTCTTGTTATATTTCAGTTTTTGGGACAGGCATAAAATAAGTCCCATTCTTCCACATGCTCTCGATGAAATAGCCACAAAGACTCTTCCTTGGTGATTGCTGGGATACTTCAAAACTTTATTTTGATTTGAATTGAATGCATTTCAAAAATGGTGAGGAATTTTGCAGTGGCTTGAACATCAGCAGATATAATTAAAGCTGATCAGTGTAGGATGAAAAGATATTTCATTGAAATAAAGAGAAAAAAGATTGGTGAGATATATAAAGAGAGATATTTTGGGTACTCATTTCCACTTAAATGTAGGTGCTTCATGATAAATAAAACAAAAGACACACATTTATTATTATTATGGGTAAGATTCATTAGCATATCATTCACAAATAAGCTGGGCTGTAGCTGGGTTTGGAGTCTCTGGGCACAGTTTGAAATCTTGGCTCATCCAATATGTCATCTTTCTTTTTTTTGCTTGAACTCTAGTTATTCTGTTTTGGACACTATATTTTTATACAATTCTTACAATATATACCTATTGATGTAACAGTGAATAATGATTGCCTTATTTTTGAGAATCTAATACAGTTTTTGCTTTAGACTTCTAAAAATAGGATTACATATGTGTGTGTGTGTGTGTGTGTGTGTGTGTGTGTGTGTGTGCGCCCACCTTTTTGTGTAGGGGCTCAAAATATTTTAAAAATACTGTTTTCTCCCATAGTCATTTTTCATGATTTTATGGCCTCTTTGTTCATAAGCAATCAGTTTTCCTCTTCTTCATGTTATCACATAAATATTGTTTTGTTTGTGAAGATAAAAATCAATGGCTTGGTTCATATATGAATGTATCAAATACCTCACACGAAACTATTTTCTAATATTGAAAAGCAAGAGGAAAAGTTATTTCTCTCCAAAATTACAATTTGTTTGTGATTTATCATCAATGTGTACACAGTTTCAGAAAATCCCATAACCAGATTTGTTTTTCCAAATGTAGTGTTGGAGAGATGACGTAATCAGCTTTTAACATTCTAGAAAAGCAGTTACTCCTGCAGGACAACAAAAGGCAGCTTAGTCAATAGTGACATGGAAGCAGACTGGGAAGGGGTGAACTGTCAGGATATCTTAAAACAGCCCAGATGTCAGTTTGCTGAGAATGATGCTTTCCAGCTTCATCCATGTCCCTGCAAAAGACATGAACTCATCCTTTCCCAAACACTGCGTGTTCTAACACATAAGCAGGTGTTGAACAACGAGAACACATGGACTCAGGGAGGGAAACATCAAACACTGGGGCCTGTAAGGGGGTCAGGGGTTAGAAAAGTGGATAGCAGGGACTTGGGGGGATTAAGGAGGGATAGCATTGGAGAAATACCTAATGTAGATGATGGGGTGCTGGATGTAGCAAACCTCCATGGCACGTGTATACCTATGTAACAAACCTGCATGTTTGGCACATGTACCACAGAACATAAAGTAAAATAAATAAATAAAAAATAAATAAATAAAAATAAAACAGTCCAGGAAAGGCAAATAAGTCACAATATCTTCTACAATGTAATTGATAATTTTACAGGTTGTCTCTTCTACTTGATCATTCTGCTCCTCTGGATAGGGAGCTTGGCATAGTCAACTTCATAGCGTTTATGGCACTGTCCAATTCTTGGAACACAGTAACAGACAGTAATGATTTTCATTTTTGAAAGAAAGAGGACATGTTTTCACTGAATTTATACCGTTGGTAAAGGAAAATAAATCTTGGGACCCCCCCACATCACTAAACTAAAGGGAAAAGTCAAGCAGGGAACTGCTTAGGGCAAACCTACCT
This sequence comes from Sapajus apella, assembly GCF_009761245.1. Lineage (NCBI taxonomy): Eukaryota > Metazoa > Chordata > Mammalia > Primates > Cebidae > Sapajus > Sapajus apella. Next base: position 7,246,641 of record NW_022436955.1, on the reverse strand, counting down.
CTCACAATTTGCGCACGAGGAAATTCCTTGTGGACAAAAGACAGACAGAACTCAAAGTCATCCTTCTCGGGCTCATTTGAAACAAATGAATATCTGATTGCTTCCTTTGCCCTATTTGTGTATGTAAAAATGCAAACTCACTAAGCCAGATTAAATTTTGTACTCAATGGAAGGCTGATCAAAAACTCAAAATAACACAACCTTTTGTCTCTTACCTACTTCTAACCTGGAAGGCCCCACTTCCAGTGGTTCTGCCTTACCAGACTGAACCATTGTACATCTTACACATATTGATTGATGTTTCATTTCTCCCAAAAACATATAAAAGCGAGCTGTGTCCCAACCACCACAGGCAAATGTCGTCAGGACTTCCTAAGGCTATGTAACAGAAGCATCCTTAACTTTGGCAAAATAAACTTCCTAAATTGACTGAGATCTGTCTCAGATATTTGGAGTTCACAGTCATATAACAAGATTTATCATATGGAAATAGGGTTCCTAACATTTACTCTGCCTCTCTCATCAATGCTTATTCTTACATGTATATTGCAACATGTGTGTTCACACATGTTAGCACACACACGCATTATTTTCATTTTTAACTCCCAGTAATTTTATGGCAATTTTCTGGCCATTATTCAGGAAAATGTGTTCTAAAATTGCTTTTACTTCATAATGAATCTTCTGTAGTGAGGAGGAAGTGTCAAACCATGGAATCTGGAATGGATATGATGCGACCCAGTGAATTAACAATCTAATTTCTTTCCTCTCATTGTATAAGCATCATAAATTTTCTACTCCCATTTTTGTTCTGAATATTCATAGTCCTTTGATTATGAAGGACTTTTTTGTCAAGAAAAGAGAAGCTTCATTTGTAGTAGATGTTAGGGTGGGTCTTCTTATTCAGAATTACTTGAGATAATTTAATAATTTACATTTTTTTCATGTGTGTTTGAAAAGTATATTCTGTTACAGTCAATAGGTACTGAAGTCACTCACATCAAACCTTGCCTTCTCATTCCCTCTCCTGTGAAATGAAAATTCTGAATCAAGAATTATCATATCTTAGAGGCTCAGACTGTATAATTACGCCAATTTTCAAGGCAGCTCAAATGGTTAGATAAAATGTATTCAAAAATCAGCATTTTGTACCAATCACTTGATTCAGTCTCATTAGACAGCATTAGCTTACTCCCAGACATCAATTAATGCAATGGCTAGAGGATGAATTTCTTTATATTCGTGGCCTTACTTTGCCATCAAATTAGGTTCAGAGAAAAATAAAAAACACAGAACAGTAGGAAAGAAAGAAGATTTCACATTTAAAACAAAGAAAAAAACAACTAAAATGACTTTGAATGTGATTAAATGGAGCAATAGAAATATTATGAAGCCATGGCATCTCAAAGCAAAAATAATCTTATAGGGGAGCCATTCATATGGCCCTTGGCTTTTTCTGGACAAGAACAGAGCCTAGGCAGACTAAGCTTATGATTTCAGAAATTGCCAAATGAGCCTTTTTAGTTTACTAGTGAGGAAACCTGGGTTTGAGGAGTGGTAACAGTGAGTCGTTTTTGGAAAGACAGGAGGAGCTCAGCAGGAACAGGACAAAAAAGAGATCCTGAGTGTTCAGTGCTTCTCACCATCTTATGATCACAGCAAAACCAAGTCCCTGCCTCATGCAGACTTTCCCTTATACCAAACTAGATACGGTGAAGACATTCCACGCATATTCTCTAAGGAAAGAGCTCTTCCTTGTTTGTATCATCTATTTAAATGTACCTATTTGCTAAGGGAAAGACATTTGGAAACCAAACATAAAAATTTACACCACCGTATTGCAGCATGTTATTTATTTATTTTTCCAAATAATGTTTTTTAACAAAAGTAGAGTACTTTTTAGACACACATATCTTTTTTCCCATGTGTTGCTATGCCATCCACTATATCGAATGATGCTGAGTGCTTTATAGATTATAAATTGAAAACATCTTCTCACTTTCATGCAGACATCTCACCCATCCATTCAAGTTTCTACCCACCACCAAAACTGTTCAGCTGGGCACGGTGGCTCATGCCTGTAATCCCAGCACTTTGGGAGGCTGAGGCGGGCAGATCACCTGAGGTCCAGAGTTTGAGACCAACCCGACCAACATGAAGAAACCCCATCTCTACTAAAAATACAAAATTAGCCAGGCATGGTGGTGCATGCCTGGGATTACAGGATCCCAGCTACTTGGGAGGCTGAGGCAGGAGAATCGCTTGAACCTGGGAGGTGGAGGTTGCAGTGAGCCGAGATCATGGCATGGCACTCCAGCATGGGCAACAGAGTGAAACTACATTTCAAAAACAAAACAAAACAAAACAAAATACCTGTTAAGCACATCGCATATCTGATCATAGCAGTCAACCAGGTGGCTCTAAACTCTGCCACTTGCTCACTGGGAGACCTGAACATAGTCATACGCTTCTGAACTCAGCCACCACTCAGTTCTCTGTGTTGTGATTTTCACTTTGATACTGTGTTCATCATAAATTTCACTTTTCAGTAACCAGATTTGGCTTCTCACTCACTCCTGCTTCAAAGAGTTTGTTTCTGGATACTTCGTCTATATAACAATTCACCATCTGAGGTATCTACTTAGCTATATATCTACATAGCAATATATAGACCTCTTTTCTGGACACATTGAAACCAGCGTTAAAAGTAAAAAAAAATAAAAACAGAGTTAAAAAAAAAAAGAGTTGGTTCCCTCCATTGAGAATAATAAAAGTGAATATTATCTCAGTGATTGAGAGGCGTGGTAATAATTTAGGAAATAAATGAGATATTGAAGTTTCATACCTTGATATGCATACTGATTTCTAACAGGACACAATTTCTCAAAATTTCAGCAAGTTTTAGCAAAATGTGCAGTGTCAGGAATTAAAAAATATATATCTTTATTGCCTATATTTCCTGTAGTTTTTTGGGCATAACACTTAACATCTTTAGGATTTCATTTTCCAGTAGGAATATACGGCTGATAATTTGCTTTGCCTATCTGGAAAACAGGGCAGGATAGGTTGAGATGGGAAATAATATTATTTTGTATGGAAACAATTATATCGTCTGCTGCTTAATTCCCACCATATCCTTTGAATTTACCTTAAAAAACTATCAATCTTTTAAGTATCAAAAAGTTAATATTGCTCTAAATTAGGGATAGGCAAGCATGCATAGATAGTATGTTATCTTACATCATTGTATCTTTTTGTGAATTTAGACAATGAAGAAAGAATAATTCCAAATCAGTTTAACTACCTGGAGACAGCTTCTTCTTTTGCAAATTTGGGATGCTGGTGTCAAGGCCCTGGGGTCACAGCCAATCAGAAGTCTGGTTTCTTTTTTTTTTTTTTGGCAGCAAACACAAACTGTGAAGACAATAGTATCCTGAGGCTTATTTCCATATTTACTTAGGTTATCACTCCTGGATTGTGTTTTTAAAGGAAAAACACTCATCCAGCATCCTATGCTCACAGGACTTTCAGAAATTGAGACTTTTACAGTCTTTGTTTTCTTATTTCCACGAGCCTTATGTACAACTTAATTTTTATAAGAAAGGATCATGATTCCTGATGTGTACTGAACACAGACCAAGTTGTGCCATTGAAGAAGATGTTCTAAAACATTTTATCTTCATAAATCCTCCCCAAAAACCTACTCAATAAGGACAGTTATACTGTATTTTTTAAAAATAATTAAAGTTAAATTTAGAGAGTTTAAGGGGCCTTTCTAAAGTCACACAGCTAGGAAAACAAAGATGGAATTGGAACCAGAGATTTTTTGATTTCCATTGCCATGACCTTTCATGCTGTTGTACCTCCTTAAACAGTTAAGATGAGGAATGTAAAGTTTCCTTAATGAGTCCATGTTTTGAGCTCAGTATACTGGACATGACATTCTTTCCAAGTAAAAATGGTGATCCAAGTCACTTGGCGTTTCAAAAATAAAGTATAAACAGACTTTTTATTAAAAAAAAAAAATCACTATTCCTACCATAAGAGGCCCTTGGAGAGATGAAATTCTGGCTCCTTCAAGACTGCCTAAGTAACTTACTCTAAATAAACATCTGTAGTCCCTAGTCCTGAAGTTTCTGTTTGACAATATCCATGATGAACCCTGAACATCCTCATCCTCTTCTCACTGTCCACCGGGCAATTCCCAGGAATAACTGGAATTAGGAATTACTGCTTTATTTTGTACTATTCATGTCAGATTAGGCCAGATTCAAACTTACAGGAAAATAATATCTGATACACTTGTGAAGACTTTAAAACACATTGTGTTGTTTTCTTGGGGAGTCACATTTTGGATATCTAGTGAAACTGTAAGTTACGGTCACTAAGAACATGGGTACAAAATTCAGAAAGGCTGGATTCTAATGCTGCGTTTATAACATTATATTTTTATTTCAATATATTACTTAAACTTTCTGTGTCTAAGGATAATGTAATATCTATAGTTGTAGGCAGATCAAATGAAAAAAGTTATGGTAAGCATTTGACAACCTATGACTGTTATTATGAATGCCAGGGCACCAGTGCTATACCTTTAACTATTACTCAACTGATATAACAAATGATCCCCAACTAAGCTTACAATAACAAGCATTTATTTTCACACTCAGTGAAGGAGGTCCAGGTCAACTGTGATTTTTGCTGAGCCTGGGAGGGTCTCAGCTGGGTGGCTTTGTGTCCGGATGCAGATCCAGTTGAACATGGCTCTGGGCTCTGGGTTGGATTTAGAACTGTTCCATGAACTTTTGTTTTGGGCCCCAGAGTCTAAAACAACAAGTACCTGGGGCATAGTTTTCTCAAGGCACAATCACTAAGGTGAAAAAGTCAAGTTAAGCTGCACAACTACATACTGTATATAAATTCTGCATACATCACTTTTGCCAACCTCCTATTGGTCAAAGCCAGTCATACAGTCAAGCACACGTCACTTGAGAGGGAAAGTAGAATTCATCAACTTAAGATCAGCTGCAGGAACAGTAATAATAATCTAAACTATCCAAAGCTATAATTTCAATGATCTCCTTTAATAAAAATGATGCTTTTTAAAATTTATTATGAGGTTACAATTTTCCAGATATTGTTACACTTTCTATCAATTTTCCTTTAAAGGTAAAAGAATGAAAAACTACCAACACTGATACCGTCATGTAATGAGGGCCGTCTTTAATTTTTTCTACGTGAAAAACGCATTCATGCTGTTGTGAAGAACAAATAGTTCCTCTTCAAAAAGTTTCAGCTTCTATCTTTGTTCAATTCTAAGAAGTAATCTTACCCACTCATCTATCAGCCCTCCCTACCTCTGCTGGATCAAGCATGCTCAAGCATTTACTGTCACCTATGTAACCATCCTTCCCATCAAAAGCCCACCCTTGCCTCCTTTGATGATGTCAACAATAGCCAATCAGAATTAGCCCAGATTGTGCAGTCCGACCCCAGCCCACAGGAAGAGGACACGAGAATAGAGTCTAAAAACTGCTGCTCGTCTTTGTTCTAGGCACTCTCCCTTGCCTCTGCTTTTCATGCAGGAAGTGCCCTTCTATAGAAGTAAACTGCGTTGCTGAGAAAACTTTTGCCTGCGTGTTAGTTCCACTTTGCAGCACGAAGCATTTTACTTCTAACAATATTATCACATTGCTTTTACAAGTGGCAAAGAATAGTTTATTATTAGAACAACTGATTTATTTCAGGGCCTGCCCTCAAACTCCTAGAGACATCTCAGATAGGGAAATATGACTGATGTGCTAACACTCTGAGAGTTAGGTACTATCTTTAAGAGTAAGCTAGCGGGAACTCTAGGATGTGTGGCCACAGTGAATTGATCAGGGAAGCAAGTATTTCTTGCATACCATTGTAATGCTAGGCTCTCATGCCAGGTAGAATTTAAAAGTAAGTTCAGAAATACCACAAGATTTAGCTAAAAAAGTTAAGAAAAGAAAAAGTAAAAACTTAAAAAAAAAGTCACATCATGGAAAGGATTGTCTGGCAGATTAAATAGATTAGACTTTATGGTATAGGTAACAGAGTAGATAATAACACTGGCTAGAAAATGTCAGGATACAGAAGATTTACCTGGGGGTATTTTAAGTAAATATAACATTGGTCAATTAATTTAATTTTAAAGGACAAATTAAAAAATCAAAATAAGGTGATTGAAAACTCTTATAAAAATTGAAAACATATGAACAGTCTCTTTAGTGTCAAGAAAATACAAAAGACCATACACATTTGAAAGACTCGACTTCAATAGTATCAAATAAATGTGTAATATAGCAACAGTGTGCTGGCTTTTAAAATATTGTATAAAGAAGGAAGTATTAACTCATGTTCATCAGTGGCAACAGGGTGGGGCAAAGGATAGTCTCACAAATTCATAGTGAAAATGTAAAAATCCCAGTATTTTTAGAACAAAATGTGTCATCATCTATAGAAATTTTAAATATTCATTACCTTTGCTTAGTATTTACATTTACTAGTATTTGTCAAAGGGAAAAACAATAACAACAGCGATAAAAACAAAACAAAAATCATACTAACCAAACCTTATCCATGTATGCTAAAAGGCAAGCCTAAGTTTTATTGAAACCTTTCAATAGCAAAATTGGTACAATATTAAATGCTCACATTTGTAACGACATAGTTATATACACTAACACCCATTCATTACATAGAATTCTATGCAATATTTTAAAACATTTTTAAAAACAGGGTCTTCCTCTGTCTCCCAGCCTGTTATGCAGTAGGGCAATCATAGCTCAATGTAACCTCAAACTCCTGGGATCAAGACAACAAGATTTTTAAAAAGATTCTGATCTTAAGAAATATCACAGAGAACCCAACATCTTTCATGAATTAAGCAACATTGAGAATTGTTTTACTGTCAGTATTTGTAAGTTCAGAGCATTTCAACTTTATTTTTTTCTTTCATTTTTTTTCTTTGAAAATCATTTCAAATATTTAAAATATGGCTACTGTTATTATTTCCCTGAGAGTACATACAAGACACTGTGAAACTGGACACACTTTTCCAAAGCCACAGGGTAAAATGAGACGTAAATTGTTGGCTTGAATTCCTAACAAGAGTTAAAACTAAAATCAAACCTCCTTTCCAGGTCTCTGTCAAGAGGAATTGCAATGGCCTTTCCAATTAATTATCATTGATACAAAGTACTTTGAAGTTAAAAAGGAAAGAGAATAGCTTTAATTAATGCAAGCAACAGACAAGGCACTCATTAACATTGCTTCTGTATCATTTTGCGAAGCACACTTTTTTTTCTTAAACACTAAAGAGATAGAGAAACATCTTACCCACTTGTTTAATACATTTAATCAAACCTTAATCTTTAGATTCACTCGGATCTGAAACAACTAGCTATATAGATTAAAATGAGAGCCCTAAACTCTAATTGATTAGTTCAATGCTTATGAAAGCTATTGTGTTCTTCTCAGCTGGCGGGCTACCAGGAGAGTTTACCTTCCACATTTTGTGGAGGATGGCAAAGGGGAATGTGTAATTAAAACACAAAGAGTAAACTAAACAATAAAAATAAATCCTCGGGGAAACGTGCAAAGGGTGATATACGTTGTTACCTTTTGCATTAAATCATTGCACATGTATTGATTATGGAATTATAATAGCATAGTTGTTTCAAGACAGTGGGAGGAAACCATGCTAAAATCATCTCCCTTCTACCTGATCCATAGTATTTGTTAAACTATTAACACACTGATATAGAATTCATTCAAATTTATAGATAAACAGAACTAGAAAAAAGGCACATCCACTAAATAATGTGGCATACGAATGGCCACAGCAATAAGTGAGACCACTCAAGCAAGCTGAGGCTGTGTGGTATGTATGTGTGTGTGAGTCAGTTTAGGGGCTACTCTTACATGAGTGTCTTAGTTTATTTTCTGTTTCTAAAACATAATACCTAAGACTGGGTAATTTCTAAAGAAAAGAGGTTTCTTGGTTCAGGGTTCTCTGGAACTGAGAAGTCCAACATGAATGATGCCTGCATCTTTCTGGTTTCTCCTGAGAATCTCGTGCTGCCTCATAACACGCTGGAAGATCAAAGGGAAAGCAGACAAAGGCAAAGGAGGCAAACAGGAGGGGAGAACTTTATTTAAAACAACCCACTCTCTTGGGAACTGATCCAATCCAGGAAAACTGATGTCGTCTTTGAAGAGAGAGAACTGACTGGCTACAGGGAGAACTGCCAGGACTCTGTCCGCAAGAGTGGAGGCCCCATGGCCCAGTGTCGACCATTGGGCCCCACCTCTTAGCAATTTCACAGCCCAACATATTCACACTGAGAATTAATGTCTCAGCATGAGTTTTGGTGGGAACACTGAAACCATGGCAATGAGCAAATGTGAAGTCATCAGATAGGAAGTTAAATACCTTCAGCCTTTTATTTTAAAAATTTTTTGTGGGCACATAGTATGTATATATATTTATAGATGATATAAGATATTTTGATACCAGCATATAAGCATAATAATCACATCACAGTTAATGGAGTATCCAGCACAGCAAACTTTTAACCTCTCTTTGTCTTACAAACAATCCAGTTATACTCTTTGAGTCATTTAAAAATGTACAGTAAATTATTGTTCACTGTAGTCACACTGTTGTGCTATCAAATACTTGATCTTTTCATTCTGTCTAACCAGATTTTTGTACCAATTAACTCTCCTCATTCTCTGCCCTACCTATACCCCCACTACCCTTCCCAGCCTCTGGTAATCATCATTTTAATATCTCCAGACTTTTCTTTATCTCTCCCTCTCTCTCTCTCTCTCTCTGTCTCTGTCTCTGTCTCTATCATTGATCTATCTATCTCTCTATCTCTCTCTATCTCTATCTATCTATCTATCTATCCATCTCATCTACCTGCCTGCCTACTTTTCTACCTATCTTCTTGAACTACAGATTTCTCAGGTGTAGGGTACTGGAAAAATAGGCATTATAATGACTCATTAGCTACCCACAAAAGCCAATCAAATTAGATATTTTCTCTAATTACATATTGTTCACACTAGACTCTGAATTTGAAATAGAAACGGCATTTGTTTGTGGTGATTTCGACATAGAAGCTAGAGCTGACATTACCACCTAGGACACCTAGTTACTTATTCTTTGTCTTTAGACAAGGTACATCTATATTCCCAGAAAATTCAGTTGCAGGTGAAGTGAGTGCTAGATAGAGTACTCAACTTCCATTATCAGCTGAAGGGAAGAGAAAAAGCTCAAGCTACATCTCAAAGTTTTATCAGAAGTAACAGTTCCTTCCAAGACCTAGAACTGGGTCTTAATATAATGTGGGCTCCAATTCTTAATCGAAGAATGGCCCTACTCTTCATTACTCAATTTCTTCCAAGATTGTTACCTTGACAAATGATGTTGTTTTTTTAATGTGCTTAGGATCTACTAAAATTGCATAATAGAAGCAGAATTCTAATGTGTATTTGTTAAAACTCGATGCTACTCAGAATAACGGTGGTGTTTAACTCTAGGGACTTAAACATTTTTGTGGTCAGTAGTAACTAATTCTTACTTTCCAAATTTTTTCTAAGTAGTTGCAGTTTTAACTAGGCTGAAATATGGCAATTTCTTGGCTTATGTTCCAAAATAAGGTAATAACAGAAATTTAAAATTTTATCAATCAAAGCAGGTCTCAACATCTTTATTTTTCATGTTAAACTTCAAGAGGTAATTTAAATGGCTTCTCCAAGTCCTGGAGACAGAGTTGAACAATTATTTCTCTTTGGTTCTAAATCAGCACTCTTTCTTTTATTTCATACCTTCTCCATATTTATAAAATACTATTATCTGGAGCAGATAACATAATGCATGTGAAAGTCGTTTGTGAACTAGCAACTGCTATTTGAATGGAAATAATGATTGTGGAACAAAGTAAAATGTGCTTTTTTTAAAGGTAGCAAAATCAGACTCATTTTAACAACTTAATAAGCAGATTCTTAAACGACCATAATATAAATCATTAAATTCTGAAACTGCAGTTTAATGCATTTTTTAAAACTTTTTATTGCATGTCCCTTGCATTCACTTTTCAATTTTGGCATTTTAAAAAGTGTAAAGATTAAGACGTGGCTCCTTCTCTCAAAGGTGGAATATTCTGAAGGGATAAAATTAGGCACATGATAATTTTACAGTCATGATAATGCAACCACACAACAATTGAAAGCAATGTGAATCATTAAAAGAAAGAAACTAAATCCTGGGAATGAGGCACGTAGAGTTTTAGAAAAATAATCTATTAAGGAAGTGGCTATTGTCTGAATCTTGAAGAAGTCGTATATTTTGAACTTGAGCTCAAGATACCCAGTTTTATCTCAGTGATTTAGTAGAGATTCACAAACAGCCAGTCATTCATTACTTCTGTTTCTGGAATTGTGCAAGACACTGGACATTCAAAATGCAAAGTCTTACAGTGCCCTTAAGAAGACAGACAGACACTTTAAAGATAACTGTAATGACAGACATTAAGTACTCAAATAAGAATGTGGGCTGGGCACAGTGGCTCATGCCTGTACTCCCAATGTTGTATTGGACCGAGCATAGAAAGTTAGCGCCAAGACAAAAGTATGCCAAATTGCAGGGTCATTTATTATGCCGGCGACCACAGAGGACTCACGTCTCTCCAACCTGTGGTGTCAAAAGGAGGGTGCCACGATTTTTTATACCCGAAAAACCACCTTGGGAGTGGGGGTGAGGGGCGGGGATGGGGATGAAAAGGTTTCGGACATTCCAAGGGCTAGGGGATTCTGTGATTCACCTCCTGGGTGGAGACAAGGGCGGGGGTCTCCGGACATTCCAAGGGCCAGGGGACTTTTGTCATTCTGTTTGTTACTTCAGTGGTTTACAGAAGTCAAGATAAGCATTTGTTTACACACAGATCTTAGTTATCCTGGGCTGCTTATTTTAGTTATTACTAAATAACTAAAGCAAAGGCTAGCAATTCTGGCACAATATCACACCAGCACTTTGGGAGTCCAAGGTGGGTGGATCACTGAGGTCAGGAGTTCAAGAACAACCTGGCCAACATGGTGAAACTCCATCTCTTCTAAAAAAAGTACAAAATTAGCCAGGCATGGTAGCACATGCCTATAATCCCAGCTACTTGGGAGACTAAAGCAGGAGAATTGCCAGAATACGGAGGCAGAGGTTGAAGTGAGCTGAGATCACACCATTGTACTCCAGCCTGAGCAACAAGAATGAAACTCCATTTTAAAAACAAACAAAAATAAAGTGGACATGGGGTGCCATGCAAGCACAGAGAAGGAAACAATTTATTTTTCCTTGAGGAAGAACTAAAAAGTTAAAGAAGCATTTAAGACAACCCTTAGAGAATGGGTCGTAGTTTATCTGGTAGAGCAGGATGGGGTGTTTTATCCAACAGGAAGATAGTGTGAGCAAAGATAAGAAGGCATGAAATTGTAGGGTTTGAGAAAGCATACACATTAATGTTAGACAATACCCACCAGGGGCTCTTCTTCTTAACTCCAAATAACTCCTAAGAGTTACAAGACTAATCAGAGGCTGTATTTATACTTTCCTCTAGGTAGTAAGCTTCACGAAAGTGGTAAAGGAACCAGCTTTGTGCCTTGCCCAGTTCTTGGCACATAATGAATTCTAGTACATTTTTTTTTTTTTTTAGCTGTTCAAATTAGAAAAGAATGAAGTAATCAAATAAGGGATGTTCTGAAAGAAAATTTTAGTAGTGGGTTGAGAAATGTATTATCAGTTTGTGCATGAATTATCCATAAGATATCCAAATTTGAAAAATGTTCAATCAATAGTGAGAAGTGAATTGGAGTAGAGGTAAGGACCTGAGAGTGTTGTATATAAAAAGCTGCAAAAACTCTAAAATAATCATGATCAATGAGATTTTAAATACCTGAAATGCAAGAAACTGTATGAGTGATGCATGAGGTTTATTGTATTTTGAAGGAGAAATTACTCAGAAACGTGTTTGTGATTAAATGGGAATAACCAATTGTCTTCTAAGGTCTGGTAAAATGTTGACACCACTGCCTTTGTTGAATTCCAAGTTAAACAAGAGAAAGCAAAGATAGTTCCTATCAGGTGTTCTGTACATTTTACTGGACAATACTACTTTCATAGCCTCTTTTAATCATCACAAAAAGACAGTTGTGATCCCACTGTCCTCTTTTTGAGAGAGAGGAAGGAAATAGATTTCAGAAAGTTAGCAAATTTGCTCATTTAGCTCAGCAAGTAAATAAAAATGGTAGATCACCGAGCAATATTTGCTAGCTCCAGCATCTGTATTATTTCAGTGGGTGCATTTTTAACATTTTCTTATATTTCCTGATCTATTCAGATACCTTTCAATTACTAGCTCAGGTAGCTTTACACACACACACACACACACACACACACACACACACACACGCACGCACACACATGTATGTATATATTAAGCTTCTCTAAGATCAGGATGGTTAAGTCTTCTCAGGTTTTGTTCTTCTTATAAATGGAAAATCCCACTGACTCTAGTATTTGCTTGGTGTTTTCTAAAAACAAATATGTACCTGTCAGAGATCCTGGCTGCAGCCTCATTCAGATGAATCAGTGTCATTTCTTTGAAGGCAGGTGGAGTAATTTGTGCCTTTTTCTCATCACCTGCTCTCTGCTTCGATTATTTATAATTTGGAGACATAGCTCTCCATTCATTCCTCTCAGATCAATCTTTTTTTCCATTGTGCAGGGTGAGGGATCACGGTTCACATACACTCATGTCAGGATGCCAAATTATCAGATAGCAATTAAGGAAGCTCATTAACAAACAGACATAATCATTCAATTCCTAAGCCACATCAAAGAGGCTGGGATTTATTTCAGATCATTATAGCTTGATGACTGATCAATTTGACCATCTTCCTATTCTGTGGGACAAACAAAAAGAATCTTTGTCTGTATTTCATGGCCATTTATCATTCCTTTGGCTTTCAAATTGTAAGGCTGAGATCAAAGGAAAAGGGGCGGAGCGGTATTCAGCAGCCTTATGGTGAAAGCAATGCATGATTATACCTCAGTGTTTTCTAATTGTTAAGTATCACCTCTGCCTACTTTGTATTGTAGAATAAACACACGCTGCCACCACTAAGATAACTAAATCCTTCAAATTCTATTTACATCAAACTCTATTTACTCTCTTTGATTTCAGAATAAAAATAAGTCCCAAATAATCAATCCAAATGTGGCTTTCAACTTGTATATTCCTTGACTCTACTGGGAGTTTGCTGTGTGATTTTGCCTGGTAGCCTTCCTTATCTTGGCCTAAGTTTCCACACCTGTAATATGAAGGAAAGTGTTATTGATTATTTTTGATATTTTCATTAGCAAGGTTAAGACCAACATTTGCTATTCAAGGAATGCACCGAATTAATTCACTTGTTATTATAGTTGTTTTAATTCCACAAGCACAACTGTCATAAATAAGAAGAGTATGTTATAAATATGAACACAGGGATTTTTCCACAGAGAATATACACTTGTGATAAGACTTTATGCCTATATCATCCCTATAAAATTTTACCATATCATGCCCATAAAATGTAAAATGTTGAAGTAAAGTCTAACACTGTTTTGTTTGATCACAAACTGCATAATATGCAGCAAAAGATATGAAAGTCTCACCTAAATCCTCAAAGTCTTGTACTCTCTAGGGGTAGCCACCTTTAACAGCAATTATGTATGTATATTTACATAGGAAAATGTAAGAAAATTATAGCTGCCTGTGTCTGGATTTGCTTTTTTTTTTTTTTACATTAATGGAGTTGTGCTTTGTGTATTATTTTGTGACTTTCCTTTTCCCCCATTTATCAATATGCTTTGCAGTACATTTATATCCGTATATATAGAATCTCAATCATTCTCTTTATCAATATATAGTAATTAGTGGTATAGTCATTCTTCATCTGTTGTTATAGAGATTTTTAATTCCCTTTAATTTTACAATGACAAAAGTGCTGGGATTATTTTAAAAATTCAACTTCAACTTAGTATTTACATACTATTTATTGATTTATTTATTATTATTACCTTTTTTTGTTTTCGAGATGGTGTTTCACTCTTGTCCTACAGGCTGGAGTGCAGTATCCTGATTTCAGCTGACTGCAACCTCCACTTCTGGAGTTCAAGGGATTCTCCTGATTCAGCCTCCCAGGTAGCTGGGATTACAGGCACAAGCCACCATGCCTAGCTAATTTTTGTATTTTTAGTAGAGACAGGATTTCACCATGTTGGCCAGGCTGGTCTCAAACGCCTTACCTCAAGTGATCTGCCTCCCTTGGCCTCCCTAAGTGCTAGGATTACAGGCATGAGCCACTGTACCTGACCATCCTTTTTATTTGTAAGAGACATCTGGTACATGGGTAGTGACTCAATATATACCTGATGACGAATTTGTGGTAGATAATTTTTATGTTACCATCATAATACAGTTATACGTATAATGATGGAAATAAACCTATCAATTTTAGGTGTATACGTTGTAATTCGAAGGAGTACGGATAACTCCCTGGAAATAAACCTCTCTACCACTTTTAGGTGTATACGTTACAACTAGAGGAAGTCAGGAAGACAGCATCAATTGTGAACATGAGGAAAGATAAATAATAGAAAAATTAATAAGTGTTTTTACAATGCCTTACTCACATAGTAGGATATCAAGTGGCCCCTTTCCTCCAAATTTCTCATCTGCTTTCAGAAAAACTGAAGGAATTCCAAGTCTAGAAAACCTCAAAGGAAAATAAAAAGACTATTAGGAAACTTCAAACTATCATTCATCTATTTTTTGGTTTATTATTTATTCATTTTTTTCATTTATTTCTTAGGAAATGTTTCTTAAGCACTTATCATGTATCAGTCACTGTACCAGATAATCAAATATATATTACTTGTTACCCAGAATCCTAGTAGAAAAAAAATTAACAAGAAAAAAATGTTATTTATTGAGCACTTAATGTGTTTCATTTGCTTTGCCATGTTAATCAGTTTATTTCTCATAACAACAACAGAAGTTAGAATTTTGATTTTAATGATATGGCTGTATAATCTGAAGTTCAGAAAACAACTTCTGCCTGTGTATGACAGTGCGATATTTGCAGTCAGACAAAATTGATTTGGAATCCAAGCTAAGCCAATAACAAATTATGTGTCTTTCGTTCAGATGTTTGGTTTCCTGATCTAGAAAATGGAAATAGTACTAACAAGTCCATCTGGGAAAGTTGAGCTAAAGGCCACTGCTAAGACACCATAAATGAGGCAGTCATGACTACTGTCATTTTCATTATTGTCTCCTACACTGGACACTTTTAGTGGCCAAGAGGTGCTCGAGGAATGGAAGCAGAGGTTGACTGATCAGCCTTGCCTTGGGGTCTAGACAGAAGGAAATGCTGCTGCTATTCTCTAGCTTAGCTTCTGAGAGCAACAAAGAAGTCAGAGAGTGGAGAGAAAAGTGCTTAGGAAAAGTTGGAGAATGACTGCCCTGTAGAAATTAGTATCTGTGTGACGGGAAAGGGCTCAATCAAATTCAGCAGGGGAGAGGGAACCTAAGACTCCATCTGCTGAAAAACCCTACAGAAAATTGTGAGAGTTTGCTTTTACAATTGTTTATGTAACCCTTAGTTTGAAGTTGATGCAATATCCTTTTAGATAGATTGCAGTGGGTAATACCCCTTGCACTAAAATCTCCTCCAGCTGGCCTTGCTAAATATCAGAGCTGAAGACTCACATTTCTGAGAAAGTATTTGCATATAAATGAACTCAGTTGTTATTCTGGACCTTTCAACCTGTTTCAATCTCTGTGGGTGACAACCCTTAGTTATTTTAAATAGCTTTGTTACTCAGTGCTAACATGACTTGTATTTTGAAGGCTTTAATAAGCCTCTTGAAACACTCTACCTCTAGTCATAAGAGGAGAGCATGAAATATAATGTCACAAATTCTTTAGAACTTGGATTTAAATACCACAGAACAGAGCTTTGGTAGTCACTGAAAATTATGATCCCAATTATTACAGGAACCACCCAGTGGTGTCTTTTGAATAAAACCAACTTGCGTGCTTGGGGTGTTGCTTAAACCCAAAGATCATACTTTAAAGAGCTTTCAACAATTACCTGTATAGTTTTTGTGATAGGCCTGCTATAAAATCAGTTTGATTTTATAACCAGAATACTGAGATACAGTTGCTGTATTACTTATCATATCTGACTAATTACAGAGTGGATTTTACAAAATGAAGATAAATAGTCTAGAAGAAAGTGGAGGGAAATGAGGATATTAGAAGGAAATAGCTTAAAACACTGCAAGATGTTCAGTATGCATTTAAGGACTTTGGAAAGTAAAGAGAAATGAGAGGAGAATTGAAGATTGCTTTCTCCCTCCTTCTTTACCTGACTAATCCCTCTTCCTTCATGAGTCATATCCTTTTATTTTTAAATTTTTTTAACTTTAATTTTTTGAGAAGGGATCTCACTCTGACACTTGGGGTTGGAGAGCAGTGGTGCAATTATGGCTCACAGCATCCTTGAACTCCTTGGCTCCAGAGACCTTCCACCATAGTCTCCCAAGTAGCTAGGACTGCAGGTGTGCACCACCATGCCCTGCTAATTATTATTTATTTTAATTTGTAAAAATGGGTTCTTCCCATGTTGCCCAGGCTGGTCTTGAACTCTTGGGCTCAGGAGACCCTTCCACTTCCATCTCCTGAAGTGCTTGGATTATAGGCATGAGCCACTGTGCCCGACGTCACTGCCTTTTAGAATCTATGCTTATACTTCTTTTAATGTGGAGTAAGCTATCTTCTTTTACTTCCTTGTCATAGGAGACTTTCTCCACTAAAACCCTTTTCACTGTGAGTTAAAACAACCTACTTACTCCTGGAATGGTCTTCAGGACTGTGTTATATGTATCTCCAGAACATCTGTGTTATAACTGAATCTTCAATGCCTAGCATATAGTTGATGTTCATTATATCTGAATTAAAATAAAGTGGCTGCATGATTTTATAGCACAGTGAGATCTTAATATCATTAGAGTATTTTAATTTTCTCTTCCTAATGTTTATTCTCATCATGTGTTTAGTGATAATACATAAATCATGTCAAAATTACTGGTCACAGGGATAAAGAAGTATAGGGATATATATCCCTAACCATGAGGATATCATGTTTTATGATCTTCCTAGTTTTATAGTTGGGCCAATGTGTGAATTTCCTATAAAGGGCTCCTCTAAAATTTATTTTTTAACTAGAAGGCCACTTGCTTGGGAGTAGAATTCAAATTATCCTTAAGGAGAAGGACCTGGTCAAAGTGGTGGAAGTAGCCCAAGTGAAATGAAACCAGGAAAAGGGATATTAAAGGAAATTAATTTGGAGTCAAGAATTAGCTCTGAATGTTATTCAGCTGAGCAGATAAATTGAAAGATGACGTTAGAATTTGACTTTTACAGTTATCTGTGGGTATCACCATTGAAGAGGGTATATCATGCATACATTAGCATTCTAGCTGGATGGTTAGGAGTAGGATGGTACAGATTGGCTTAAATTACCTGTGCATTTCAGAGAATTAGCAAAAGAGACTGACTTGAAAAGATCTATTACAGGGTAGTTATAAGTGCTGTCACAGGGACATGAAATAAGTGTGGGGCATGGGTCAAAAAGACTTACTCTACCTTGAAATATTGTTGAAGATTTTCCCCAAAGATGCCATGACTGAAGGAGGTCATGAAAAAGAGATCAACGTATTTAAATAAATAAATAAATAAAATCAGAGGTGAGAAAGTGGTGATATAAAACGTGGATTTATCTCTAAGATCTGAAAGATTCTATTTTATGGCAGCAACACAGTACCCACAAATGCTTCTTAAATGGCTTAAAGATTTCATGCTTCCTGCTTTAATACATGGAGGATTAGCACAAACAAGGTGTACCCTTAAAACTATGGATTAAGTCAACTTAATTCTAATCTTTTATATGTACTTAGAATGATCCAGTTTAAAAAAGTGCCAGATCCCTTGTAATTTGTGACACCAACCTCTTCCCCACCCCCAAGCCTTCCCAGAGGTGTTAAGGCAAGAACAATCATCTCTAGTCTAGAAAGGAGAAAAGGATCAAGGAGTATAAGGCCATGTCTGATGTTGTCCTGCAAACTTCATATCCCATGATTCAAAAAAGAATTTTCCATTTTAAATCACGCACGTGTGTGTGTGTGTGTGTGTGTGTGTGTGTTGTGTGTGTGTTGTGTGCAACATGCTACCTTTCCATGGATCTCTGATGCTTATTTTTTATATTTTTGAGATGGAGTTTTGCTCTGTCACCCAGGCTGGAGTGCAGTAGCATGATCTTGGCTCACTGTAACCTCTGTCCCCCAGGTTTAAGCGATTCTTCTGCCTCAGCCTCCCGAGCAGCTGCAACTATAAGCATACACCATCATGCCCATCTTATTTTTGTATTTTCAGTAGAGACAGAGTTTCAGCATATTGGCCAAGTGGGTCTCAAACTCTGACCTCATGATCTCCCTGCCTTGGACTCCTGAAGTGCTCGTATTATAGGCAAGAGCCATGTGTTTGGCCTCAGATGCACTTAAATTCAAACAGTGGTATAAATGAGAAATGAAAACCCTTCAGAAAATGTAGTTGTTTTATCTGTCTAAAGATGGTTGATACTATGATAAGGAAGTGAATAAAATTAAAAAGAAAAACAAGTCTTACTCAGAGATGGTCCTTTACATATATTATACCTTTTAATACAAAAGCCATGGAAGATAAGTAATGTTACACATCTTTCAACATGAAAACACTGCATTCTAGTTGATTGAAATTCCATTTTCTTTCAAAAGCAGCATAGATCTTGAAACAAGGTAATCTGTCAGGATTTCAACTGAGATGTAGCAAGAAAGAGGCACTGCTATCCAAGTTTAAGACTACTTTAAATCTGAAAGAGTTCCCTGGAATAAGCGGAGTCTTTGATGTGAGTACTTTAGAGGACATTCTGGTTTAAATATACGAGATGCTTCCTATGAGCCAAAAATGTCACGCTAGGAGTCAGCAAACATGATTTCTACTCCTTGGAGTTATCACTAAGTGACCCTAGTCTAAATATAGTCTCCCCTCTATGAATACGCTAAAATGTGTGATAAATTTTTCAAAAACGTATTAATGCACTCTATGAGATACATGTCTCTTACTTCCTACTCCTAGAGATTGGGCTCCTTGTCTTTTCCATTCTCCAGGGCTGCTGACACCTATAAGATATGAAGGATGTCTTTCAAGTAGAACTTACTCTCACAATCTGTATGAGTTTTCTATGGCTGCCTTAGCAAATTTCTGCAAACTTTGTAGATTAAAGCAACAGAAATGTATTCTTTCACATTTCCAGAGCCCAGAAGGTCAACGGCTACTTCACTTGCATGAAATTCAAGTATCAGGTTTAGTCAGGGCTATTCTCCCTCTGGAGGCTCTAGGAAAAAATTCATTCCTTGCCTTTTCTAGCTTCTGGTACCTGATAATATTTCCTTGCTTTTGGCCACATGAATCCAATCTCTGCCTCTGTCTTCATATCACCTTCTCTGCTTCGGTGTGTATGATCTTCTGCCTCCCTCTGACAAGGTCAATGGTCAATGGATTTAGGGCCTTTCTAGATATTTGTGGACAATCTCTCCTCATCTTAAAACATTTTTCAGGTTCTAAGGACTAGGGGCTGATATTTGAGTGGCCATTATTCAGCCTACTACACTACCGAGCATCTCATTATTATTATATTTTTAAAGCATATTTTAATCGATAAGATAACAATATCTTGAGGCAGATCTTGCAAATTCAAGGGCAAAGTGCTACATTTTTCTCATCTGCAAAGGGAAAATAAAAACTGAAAATATCTTACAGGCTTGTTATAAAAATTAAAAAGACACTACTTGTAAAGCACTCAGAACACTGCCTATCACATGAAAGGTGCCCAGTCAAATTTAACTTTTATTATTAGCTGTTACTATTTTCCACCCATGAACAGGCTGCACATATAGAAAGATCTTGTCTGCCAAAGACACTACATGTATTCAGTAATATTTAATTTAATTCCCAATGTTTTATTAATCAAAGACATTCATCACTGCTTGTCAGAGCTGATTCAGCAAGAGATAACCAGTGTGTCCATGGTGAGGTAACGGAACTCCAGCCAAAGGAACAGACATTTAACAACTGTATTTATGATCTGAGCCAAAGTTCACGCTCTTTTAATACTTGATAAAATAGTGAAAATATCTCCTTTACCTCTAATAAGAAATCTCAATATTAGATTTCTTCTCTAAAGATCCCTTAAAATCTTATTTAATTAACCATTTTTTATTTCACATTTTCCATTAGTACGCAGGTTGCCCAGAAGAACAAAAGTAGACCTCATTGAGGATCCTAACCTTAGGCAAAGTGGTTTCCTTAAGAAGACAACCACAGTTCCATCATCACACTAGAAATTCTTCATCGGCCACCTCTGGAGAATGTGTGGGAAGATGAGGCAATCAATGTGAAATTTATAATACACAGTTTAGTGCTGCCCTTTAATATAGTCCTATCAGAAAGCCTACTCAAAGAAGCTCAGCTATTAATTCCATTAAATTTACCGCTTCAGGGAGAGAGGCGAGACAGAGCCATGGTCGGCATCCCATGAAGCCTTTAAGAGAGACAGAAATATGTTCCTTTTACATATTAGATGCTGGGATGATATAATTGCCAAATCCATCAATGTCCATCTGTGGCTGTTTGGATGAGATCCGACTTACTCTGCAGCACATTTTATAGCTCTGTAACAACTTTCATCCCTTTAAATTCCTTGCAAAAACATGAGGATTCCTATCCTCGGGAGGTACAGATATCTGGCATCAGGACAACAGTGCTATTGAAAAGAGGAAGTCAAGGCAAATGATCCAATTTCCCAAGTAAGTGGATTAATTTATCTCTGTCCACACTTTAGTGGGATTGAAATGGAAATTAATGCACAATATGAGATATATATGTCTTCCTACACCTGGAGTTTGGGCTCCCTGTCTCTCCATTCTCCAGGGCTGCTGGCACCTACAAGAGACCAAGGATGTCTTTCAACAGATGGAGGCAGGCAGGACTCAAATCTAAGTGAAACGGAAACAAGGTATGAGCTGAAGTTGCAGACTTATTCTGTGAACTTCAGATCACATGTTTTGAACACTTATCTAAAGTTAGGCATTGCGTTTACATGTGATCACTCATAATACAATTACAGCTGAGAGAATTGAAGCTGTAAGTGGTAAATAACTTAGATAAAACCTCATATGAAGCAAGATGCAGAGTCAGGAGAACTCAGAGTTTAGGCATAGTCTTCTGTATCACCTTCTGTGATGTCTTGAGCTGCTGCCTGCTTTTCTTTATTTCCCTTCCTCATTTCCCATTCTCTGTGAGTATAACGACCCTAATCGCCCATATCTATCCAACCAGTTTCAGGCAACTTCATTATCTATACATCCCCCCACCAGTAATTTCCAATTTGATTCTGAACACCTGTTTCCTACTTCTCCATAGTACAGAATTATAGCCTACTCCAAATAGATGAAAGCATGGGACCTGTGACTACTACCAATGAAATCTTGCCCGAGAATACTAACCTCTGACAATCACATTATGAGGATTAGAGTATAAGAAAGAATCCATAATTTCACATTTGGATATGATATTTTATATAACTCTTTATCTTGTGTGGCAGTTTAGTGTGTTTTATTATACCCTTATGTTTTATATATTATTACATTTCACTAAATGGTAGAATAGATAAAAGAGGGTACTATAGCCCCCCTTATCTGTGGGGGATGCATTTCAAGATCCCCAGTGGATGTCTGAAACTGTGGATAGTACTGCATCCAATATACAATGTTTTTACTATATATACAAATGTATAATAAAGTTTAGTATACAGATTATGCACACTAAGAGACTAAAAACAATAACTAATAAAATAGAACAGTTGTAATAATATCCTGTGATAAAAGTTACATGAATATGAAATTTCTCACTCAAAATATTTTATGTAACATTTTTGGATCGTGGTTGACCTTGAGTAAATAAAACTGTGAAAGTAAATCATAGATAAAGGGAAACTACCCTGTATTAAAAAGAATAAACAAAATACATATTTGAATTTCACATGGGATTGCTGTTAGTCATATTTTCATGAGTTTCAACATTTCATCAGTAAACTGGTGATGATAATGTAATCCTAGGAGTCCTTAAATAGATTGAAGAAGAAAACATTTATAAAGCAGAGAATACTGTATGAGCAACATAGTATACCCTCAGTAACTACTAGCTATTTAAAAATATGAACCATATTGTTCTTATCCACAGAGTTTGATTTTTAAAAATAAGTACGTAATGTTTCTCAACATGAGACCACCTTACTTCTGTTTCATCTCCAAATCTTCCTCTGGTACTTGGCTCATCACAGGCATTCCTTATGTGGTGGTGAAACTGAATTTCTGAGAGTTGTTTATACTTCAAATGAACCCGCAGACATTCTTTCTAGTTTGAAAATTCTTGCCCTTATCTCAGATTAAGTCCTTGGAAACTGCAGAGGAAAGAAGGATGGGGAGAGTTTCAAGTAGAAACGAAGGGAGAAAAAAAGATTATCTGTGAGATATTTATCTAAACAGTCTAGCAGTGAGAGTGGCAGGCTGTGCATGGTCTTCTGGTAAGGGAGGGAAGATGAATGCTTTCCCGGGAACCATGGTGCTGTTCCTTAAAAGGAGCCTGCTGAGACCTGAGCTAGGCTTCTTGACCCTGTTTTAATGAAGGAGGAAGGATGGAGAGAATCATAAAAGGAGCAAGCACTCTCACACTCCTACAACAGTTCCCCTGGAAATAGTGGATCTGTTAAGGCAGCTGGGATGTGAAGATGCATGGTGTGGTAAACAGAAAATTCAGTTCTGCTGCTGCCAATCAGTGACCCCAGACACATTATTTAGTTCTCTGAGCTGTTTAGTCATTTGCAAATTGAAGAAACTATCTACCTCCAGGGGTACTCTGTTGGTTAGGTAATACAAGCTATATTAAAGCTATGTACAAGTTTATAGCTCTACTGTGCCAGTGGCTATAATCACCTGTGTATTACAGATATTTATTTGAGGCTAAATGTGAAGAATAGTTTAGAGGGGATGTATCTTTACTCCTCTTTATTGAAAATTGACCCTTATCTGAAGTATAATATCCGTATCAGTGTGTTTACTATATGATCCTGTCTTCTTGGCCAGATTTTATGGAACCAGAATTAGATAACTGATTTAAATTGAGTGATTCAGGTATTTTTCTCTCCTAGAATTTTAATGTGAGGCAAAGGCTTGTGTATAGATGATGATGGTGATGATGATGATGATGTTTGTGTGTACGTGTGTGTGTGTGTGAGAGACAGAGAGACAGAGAGGAGAAAACAGAGAAATAAATAAACTTGGAACATCCCATTGGTACCTTTTCCTGGGAGCATTCCTTCAATAAATAACTTTCACAAGAATCCTAGTCTTAGACTCTACTTCTAGAAAAGTCAATTTAAATCAATTGACATTGAAATTACTTACCAGAGATTAACCAGCTAAAGGTAGATGTCGGTATCCCTAAAAATCACACTGCAAAGGCCATTGAGACTTTTTTAAAAAGAGTGGCCTATAGAGTCTGACAAATTTGATCAGTCATGATTTATCAGCTACTAAGTATTTGAACTCGAGAAAATTA
Source organism: Sapajus apella (assembly GCF_009761245.1). Classification (NCBI taxonomy): domain Eukaryota; kingdom Metazoa; phylum Chordata; class Mammalia; order Primates; family Cebidae; genus Sapajus; species Sapajus apella. The sequence continues at coordinate 7,222,789 of NW_022436955.1, read as the reverse complement.
CTTAACCTCACTGTGTCTCAGTTTCCCTAGCTGTAATATCTATCTCACAGGACTATTTGAAGGAATGAAATATCATACACAGAAGACTTCCTAGATGTCCTGGTATATCGTATAAATTTAGTAAAGAGTAGCTGTTGTTATTACTATTCATACCACTACTACCGTTGTTTCTCTGAGAATGATTCTAGCTCAGGGACTCTGCTCAAAGCTTTCTTTGGTTGTACATTTTCGCCATTTACAACTGTGTTATCATAACTTACAGTAGAGCCAGAGTTAGCGTGTATTCTCAAGGTCAGTAGTTAACATGGAAAAACATTAGTGTAAACCCAATTGGAAGAAAAGGGTTGCCATGGTGATGCTTGTGCCAAAGTAATGGAGAGGTAAGTTAAATGGCAAGGGAGGCTGTAAAAAGTTACCTGAATTTTTAACTGCATTGAGTGTGACGGATAGAGGAAAAATCCCAAATTGTATTTAACGGATATTTCTTCTGTCATTAAAATTTGTATTTGGAAAGACTGTATTTGTACTTTAGTGCTGCTGTTACCCATAGCAATATTGATCTATCACTGGCAAATGTTCCTTCAGAAAGAAGATACTATCACATGGTGGTTTTAGAATCAGTCATCCTGGATGTGATTCCTGGTTCTATAGTTTTTTATTCTCAAGATTTTGTCCACATTCACTAACCTAGGACTCACTTTCCTTAAATATAAAAATATGAGCTATTAATGACTGATTATGTGCTTGTCTGAGTATAGCGTGACTTAATTCATGTAAAGTGATTAGCAGAGTCTGGCATTTAGTGAACAGGAAGAAGTGTTAGTTATTATTATCAAATTGGCATCATTATTGTTGTCATTATCCTCATTATTTTGGAAGAGTAGAGCTTGAGCAGTCCTGGGGGATCATTTAGTTAAATTCTATCATACTATAAATATTATTTGACGTGTATTAGATCACGGTCTTGGCTTATACATGAAAAAGGAATAGTCTCTGGCCTTAGGGAACTCATTGACTAAAGTTTCCCTTTTATCCAAAAACTTTGGCCTGGCACGGTGACCCACGCCTATAATCCCAACATTTTGGGAGGTCAAGGTGGGCAGATCACTGGAGCTCAGGAGTTTGACACCAGCCAGGGCAGCATGGCAAAACCCTGTCTCTGGTGGCATGTGCTTATAGTTTCAGACACTCGGGAGTTTGAAGCACCATGAGAATCACTTGAGCCTTGGGAGGTAGAGATTGCACTGAGCCAATATTGCACCACTGCACTCCAGCCTGAGCAACAGAATGAGACCCTGTCTCAAAATCAATTAATTAATTTAATTAAAAGTTTTAAAAATCCGCAAAACTTCATGAGGTTGAGTTTTAGTAGGGCAACTGGCTTAGCGTTATGCCTGACAGAGAGAAGGCATTCCATAAATATATGTTAAATTAATCAATGGATAGAGTGGTAACTGATTTAATAAGTAGGCTGTTGAGAGCTCTGAAGTAAAGCTCCAGAGGTTTGTGCAGCATAACACAAATATCTAACCTAGTTTGTGGTTGACATCAAAGAGCACTTCCCTAAACATAGAGGAGTAATTCTCTAGCCAATGAGAAACCATTTTCTCTGGCGCCTTCTCTGGCAATTATGACTGTTGTGGCTTTCTCAGGACTGAACAGGTATAACCATGGTACACACTTTGCCTAATGCATACCATGATATCATCTTTCAATTATATCATAGCTTTTAGCCCATTTACCTAGTCCAGAAATGAATGGCTTGATCCCTTTTTCCTGACCCACTAACCTATGGCTTCTCACTGACTTTAAATTCCTTCCAGGAGCTACTAGCAAATTATATCTATGTGTCTTTATGGCTTAGTCTTACTTAGTCACAAATTAACTCCCTTTCACCTCCATCTCTTTACTCTCTGAGAAGACATTTTTTTAAAAAACTCTGCTACATATTAGGGCTTCTAACCATATTCATTTGCTACAAAATTCCTGCTAGATAATGAAAAATGGGCATCTAGTGATTTAGAAGGGAAAGTTTCATTGGGAAAAAGTATTCTATGGTGCATTGTTTCACACTTTAATAGGTTTTTTTCATAGATTTCACCTAAATCTTCATAGAGTTATAAAACAAAACTAAAATTTAACAGGAGAGATTACTTGAAATGTATAACTAGTAAACACGTTGAAATTTGAACTTATCAAGCAATTGCTTTTTCTACTGAGCATTCTGAGAATCTGTTTGCTAGGTGGTTGCCTCCATAATCCTAAATAAATAGACGTTCATGTGTGTACACCCACGTGGGGTGTGTGTGTGTGTGTGTGTGTGTGTGTGTGTGTGTGTGTGTGTGTGTATAGTACTGAGATACAGGGATTAGAATAACTTTATCATTGTATAACCCTTTCATTAACTAAGTAAATTATTTCTTTGTAGATTTCATCCTTATGATCACTTCCTTCCACAGCATTCAAGAACATTAATTCATATTGAGCTTTATCACAGATGTTTCCCATGTGTTCTGTATTGCTTGACATCCAAATGACTCCCGCTGTACTTTGCAGCTTTGTGGTCCCAGAAAAATAAGTCTTTGGCCCATAACCCTGGCTTGAATACTGGCTAATACATTGAACTTTAAGTTATGCAAATCTGCCCATAGCTTTTCTTTCTTTCTAAAGTATGTTTTTATTACTTATAGAGCACAGATCTGTGTAGTAGTGGGAACACCTTGATTATAACCATATGCTCTGTGATTTTGTCTCGATTACTTGCTAGAAAGAATATTACATTAATCTCAGGTTAAGAAACCATGGTTTATTGGATCCTCAATTTATGGATGAATAGATATTAGGTTATCTTTTTTATTATTTAGAGGAAATGTGGATTAATCTAATGTTTTATTGGTTAGAGATGTGTCAGGTGCTATGTTAATTACTTTTACTTCCTTATCTAAAAGTGTTATTACAGCAGCGGGACAGATGTGTATGCCTGTTTTACAAACAATAAAATATTGTTAGAAAAATTAAGTAATCTGTCTAACAACATATGGATGTGTTATCATTGGCAGAACAGTATGTTAAAATATCCACATTCTAGATGCAAGAGTTTCCAGCTGCCATAGAACTATTCTAGAAGTAAAGATTTATATTGAAAACACAAGTAACCAAGTGCATAGGATTTAAAAATGGTGACATGAGGATACAAACCAAAAGTTTCAATTCTGTTCTGAAGTTGTTTCCATTTATGTCCTGGTGTCACAAAGAATAAAGCAAGTGCTTACATACTGAACATTTATTTGCTTCTCTCCACCATTTGTATATTGAAACCTAATCCTCAAGTAATATCATATGGAGGCAGGGCCTTTAAGAAATGATGAGGTCATTATTCTAATGACCTAAGAATTAGCTCTTATAAAAGAAGTACCAGTGAGCTCCCTTGTCTTTCCACCAAGTCAGAACACACCAAAAATACTAGAAAGCCAACTGTCACCAGGTATCAAATATCCTGATACCTTGATCTTGGAATTCCCAGGCTCCAATAATGTGTCACTGTATTTCTATTGTTTATAAGCCACCCAGTCTGTGTATCCTGTTACAGCAGTCTAAACAGTCTAAGACAGCAGGTAAGAAAAATGGCTAAAATGGCTACCTACTTAAGAGTATGACCTCTACAATGAAATGAAGGGGTTCAAATTTCAGCAAGGACACATGCTAGCATTGTGAACTGTTACTAGTCAACTCAAAAGTTAGCATATTAATACTACCTAAAACAGCTTTTATTAAAATATGATTAGGAATGCAAGATACTCAGCATAGTGCCTAACATATAATTTGTGCTCAAAAAATGATATTTGTTATTACTCATTATACTATGATGAGTTTCGAAGAACATCTTTCTTTCTGCCTTCATTTCATTGTTTATCCAGTCAACATTCAAGAACCAGTTGTTCAGTTTCCATGAAGCTGTGCGGTTCTGAGTTAGTTTCTAAATTCTGAGTTCTAACTTGATTGCACTGTGGTCTGAGAGACTGTTATGATTTCTGTTCTTTTGCATTTGCTGAGGAGTGATTTACTTCCAATTATGTGGTCAATTTTAGAGTAGGTGTGATGTGGTGCTGAGAAGAATGTATATTCTGTGGATTTGGGGTGGAGAGTTCTGTAAATGTCTATTAGGTTTGCTTGGTCCAGATCTGAGTTCAAGTCCTAGATATCCTTGTTAATTTTCTCTATCACTTTTCTGCTCTAAATTATGTAAATTCTACCACATAAGAATCTCTTAAGCTATCTTTACTTTATCCGTTTGATTCTCCATCCTCATTTCCAGGTCTCTTAGTCCACTCTCCATCCTTCTTCAGAGTGGGTGATTGAGAAACAAAATAATGACCAGGTCATATTTCTTGTTCTTCCATCATCTTTGTCTTAATATCTACAAGAAAGTAAAAAGTGTGAGCATGTAATGCAAAAAGTCTAAACATGTAATGGAAAATCTCTTCTTTTTCAAAGTCTAGTTGCCCTGCCTCATTTTTTACTGCTCCAAAACGCTGAATAAATTAGTGAATGAATGACTGAGTGGAGGCATCTCAATTTTCGGTATGTTAAATCCTTGTAGAATTTACAAACACATGCGTAGATACTTTCATATTTGTGGAATAAATTGTAACTGGCTTTCAAGTCACTAAAAATGGTAGGAGTGGCCAATCTGTCACTCTTTTTACTTCCTTCTTTAAAGGCTTTAAAAATCAACAATATTGGCTTATTGATTATGTGTTTCATTTCATTACTGAGAAATTTCACCAGCATGTAGTGAAAAAAACAATTTAGGAAATGAGAACTTCTAATGTTATTATTCAATATTTTATTGTTTGTATGTGCTCATTAATTCTTTGGATTTTTTTTCAATGAAAACAAACAAACAGTAAGTTGACTTCAGAGGCAATATAGAGCACCAGAAACATATCTCTATAAATAAGCAAGCTTTAGTGGAAATAGAGTTAAGGGACCCTGTTTCTCCATTCAAACTGTGGCCTTTGTTACTGTCAAAAATAAGATGAGAGAAAAAAATCTTGCTAAAGATGAGAAAACTGAATAAAAATTTGTTACAGGGATTTAATTTAACTTGGGAATAATTGTTTTATGTAGTCCAACAGAGGATAATTTAAATTCATAGAGAGTAGGGGGTACATGTCTGAGCAGAAGAAGTGATGCAAGGCCAGAGTTACTCTTCACTTAGAATCTATAGACATTAAGACACCTTGCCAAGAAATCTAATCATATTAATAATAGAAACATGGTATAAAGATTTTGTCCGATTAATTTTTAAACATTGGGACTCTAATATCCGGCCAAAGATTATTCCTAAAGAGAAGCAAATTTTAAGACAAATAAAATCATCCTGCCATCCAGTTTTGGCATTTATAAGACGTAGACATATAACAGTGTCTAATTAACCTAATATATCTAATTTTGTGTTCACTCTGGGCCAGGCACTATTCTAGGCAAAATGCCTACTTACAAGTGCAATCTCTCTAGAACCCTGAGCTCTCTGCATAATAATATTAAACTAATGGCATATCATGATGCATTATTATACTCTGGTATCTTTATTCCCTCATTCTGTCCTAGAATGCCTCCTCCTCCAACCAACCTTTGTATTGAGCAAGCTGACTCCTAATCATCCGTAAGGTCATAACTCCTTTACCTGCCTTGCCTCTGTTTGAATTTATTGATGTTTTCATTTCCCTAATGTGTCGCTACAAGTAAATTGACACTATTTATAATATATATAATATAAATATATATATAATAAATATATATATGAACATATATATTTATAATATATATATGAATATATATATATTATAAATATATATATATTTATCTCAAAGGTTTTACGCTAATTAATTCTTTCATGTTTTCATATTACAGGTAAAGAACCTTTCATTTTCTGATTATAAGTAAGTTGTCAAATGTCACAAAATGAAACTAGGATTTAAAACCAGTCCTCAAAACTTGAGTAAGCGAGTTTTCCTTACTGTACGGCAGAGAATTAGATTTGGTTAACTCTGACTCTTCATTCTGTGTTTATATTGCCTTAATTAGGCTTTCCAAAACTTTCAGCTTTGTCTCTCATTCTTTATAATGGATAATCACACATACACACATAACAAATACAACAAATGAATCCTTAACTAAAACACCAAAAATTGATTGTATATATATTATTTTCTTTCTAACTTATTGTGAGCCTGGCTTGAGCAATGCATGCAGCATGAAGCTAAAAGCTGTGCTGCTGTTATATCCACATACATAGCTGTTATTTGAAAAGAAAAAAATTCTATCAGGAGTAGAGTAGCAAAGTTATATTGAAAGGAGAACCAAAACCTAACATCTTATATAAAATGAATGACTTTGGAATAACCATACATTGCATTGATATTTAATATTTTACAGATGCATGTATTCTATTTGTATGTGCTATTACTTGAACAGAAGCATTTGATGAAATTCCTCCCTCAAGGTCTGGAGGGTTTTTAAATTTTCATGTTACAATGAATTTCTCAGATCAAGTCAAGGGTAGCAAGAAAAAAAATGGCTATGAGAAAATTTTTTGAACTTTCTACTACAGTTAAAGTTGTCTCTATTTTTCAGTTACTTAATGTCTTAATTAAGGTCATTCTGTTCTTTAAAGCACTTACTGATTTCCACATATGTTAAAGAAAGAGGACGATGAGAATTATGAAGTGTTAAGTCATCTGCATTCTTCGAAAGTTCCATCTTTGGATATGCTAACAATAAAAATGGTCATGTTGTTAATTAATACATACATTAAATTAGAAATGTGGATGGTTAGAAGGATATATGGACAAGCGTACTGATGGGGTGGATATTAGTATTCCACTTTTAAACATTTATAAAATGTTTGGTTCACAACAAATTCCTGAGAGTGTTAGGGTCCGTTTCTATTTTACTCAAAGAAATTGCCTGAAAGTGTTAAGGTGTATTTCTAACTACAGATTATCTATCTACCCACCGACTTACCTATCTCTATCAATAGTGAGTGTATTTGGGAGGTAGACTTGTAATTATTTTTGTTATATTTCTTTTAGTTATTTTATGATTAACATATATTCATTACCTATTTAACTATTGTTTTAAATTACAGGGCACAGTGGAGAATTATGCATTTAGTTTTGATATAACAGCATTTAACGAGTATTACAGGTTTTAATTCCCCAGAAGTTCTTAGATGCTAGCAAATTTAACCCTGAATATTGCTTTGTGATTTTAGCTTTCTAGTCTTCCTGATATTAAATGACTTGCAATTTGGCTAAGTCCAAATCTGTTGATCAATCTGATCCACTTCCTTCATCATGTCTACTCTGAATGACTGCAATTACAAGCTAACAGATCTCTTTGCTGTCCTTCTGATCCCCTATACTCTCTTTTCACACATCTGTTGAAAGGGCTACCTGTCCTTGAGGATACCAGCATGGTTTCTGTTTCAAGACTTTTGCTTTAGCTCTTCTCTTCACCTGGTATAGTCTTACCTGGACCTTTGCATGGCTCAGTCCTTCATTTTAGTCAGGTTTTGTTTACAGAGGACAATTATGACTAGCTTATCTAAATTATCCCGTTCACTTTTAAAAATCCTTATTTCTCAAGGCTTTTTCTTTCTCCATTATATTTTTGCTGCGTTAATTATTTAATGAATTAATCTTTGGTATTGGCTCTTTTTCCTATTTGAATGTAATATCTTCATCGATAGGGACTCTTTTATCACCATCATCAACATACAACATGGCTGCCATGTAGTACTGTCCTGTGGTGGTTGAATAATTTAATAAATAGAGAAACTAATATTCATTGTTTTCATATCCAAAGCAATGTTCAGACTGTGAATATATTTAATTTTTATAATGCCCCCACATAGTGTAAACTTGCTATTTTCATTGTATAAATGATGAAAGTGAGGGATAAGATTGTGAAGTAACTTATTAAGTGGCTGTAAAGTCCAGATCTAGATTTCAGATCCTGTGGTTAATAACGTCCTCTGTTGTCTTTTCTGCTATGGTTCCTTCATCCAGATCTTTATGTACCTTGATTGTAAGGAAGATGTTCCTGACTTACTGAACTCATGGCAAATTATGCTAGGGATTTCAGAACCACCTAATTCCAATATCTTGCTAATAGATTTGAAATTTTCATCAAGTAACCAGAGAGTGAATGTTTCCATCTTTACATAAAAATTGAAAATCATGAAAAATATCTCCTAATGTTGCTCACTTTGGCCTTGTGACTATGCAGATATTTCAGAAAACTGTATGGATATCTAGAATTTCTCCAGTTAGAAAAAAGTATACAAGCCTAAATTTATTTTTATATTATGGTAGAAAAAAATATTCTTCTTGGTATTTAGCTATACATGTTTTGTTTTTACACAGATTAGTAGAGAAGTAATGTCCTATTACACTGGTATTTCTAGAAGCCTGTGTCTTAAAGGGATTTGTTTTTATTATGTATCTGGCAAATTTGACACTAGATAGCCCTTAAAAGATAATTTTTATACTGCTCCATTGTACATTTAATCGATCAATTGTTATCATTGAAGTGGGACCCAAATTACACATGCATCCATTGTCATCACTGCAAAAATTGTGTTACCGCTCCTGAGACACCTGCAATAGATTCAGTTTTTCCTTGTTGCTGCTCCGAGATATCTTTGGGCATTGGCATTATTTTCTTCTTGTTTGCTTAGTGTTGCTGTAGTCTTAAGATGACAAAAGTCTTAATTCTTCTGTTCTTTTCCCGGTGTTACACAATTTTTAAGTTGAACCACATTCCCCAAATTCTCAAGACAGAAATCTATTAGGCATATCTGATTTTACCTTCTCTTTTTCTACATTCAGTAATCAGAAAACTTTGTCAGTTCTACAAATCTATATTTATATTCATATAAATATTCACATCCACATTACATATCTATATCTATATATCTACATTTGTACCTATAGCAATATCTATGTCTACATCAATCTAGATATGCATATATATGAAAATGTGTTTGTATGTTCAAGATCTGTTCATTTCACTACGTTACCATCAAAGATACACATTTTATCTCAGTAAAATAGCTGCAATAAGTTATTTACTTTCTCTTCACTGTTTTGACTCCCAACTGTATCTTCAGCAACCCATTTTCAACCCAGAATAAAATTACTTTGTTCTAAAGAAAGTACTATTTTTCATTTTTTATTATTATTTTAAGTTATGGGATACATGTGCAGAACATGCGGGTTTTTCACATAGGTATACATGTGCCATGCTGGTTTGCTGCACCCATCAACCTGTCATCTACATTAGGTATTTCTCCTAATACTATCCCTACCCTTGCCCCCAACTCCCTGAAAGATCCCAGTGTGTGATTCTCCTCTCCCTGTGCCCACATGTTCTCATTGTTCAACTCCTGCTTATGAGTGAGAACATGCAGTGTTTAATTAGCTTTCTGTTCCTGTGTTAGTTTGCTGAGAATGATGGTTTCTAGCTTCATCCATGTTCCTGCAAAGTTTTATGTCACCCTTGGACTTAAAACATTCCATGGATTTCCACTGAGTCAAGAATAAATGTATATTATTGACCACAGCTTAAAAGGTCTTTTAAAAGGTCTCATGCCTATAGCCCAGCACTTTGGGAGGCCAAGGGAGGTCGGTGAATCATGAGGTCAAAAGCTTGAGACCATCCTGGACAACATGGTGAAGCCCTGTCTCTACTAAAAAATGCAAAAATTAGCTGGCTGTGGTGGCATGTGCCTGTAGTCCCAGCTACTGGGAAGGCTGAGGCTGGAGAATCACTTGAGCCAGGGAGGTGAAGGTTGTGTGAGCTGAATTTGCACCACTGCATTCCAGCCTGGTGACAGAGCGAGACTCTGTTTCAAAAAAAAATAATAATAATAAAAGTGTTTTCTATTTATCCAGCTCTTTCTCCACTAGCTACCTGATATGGTTTGGCTGTGTCCCCACCCAAATCTCATTCCCCACGTGTTATGGAGGGGATTCAGTGGGAGGTAATCGAATCATGGAGTGGGTCTTTCCCACGCTGTTTTTGTGATAGTGATTAAGTGTCACTAGATCTGATGGCTTTATAAACGGGAGTTCCCCTGTACATGCTCTTTTGCCTGCTGCCATGTAAGATGTGACTCTGCTTCTCATTGACCTTCTGCCATGGTTGTGAGACCTCCGTAGCCATGTAGAACTCTGAATCCATTAAATTTATTTTTCTTCATAAATTACCCAGTTGCAGATATTTCTTTATAGCAGAATGAGAATATACTAATACACTACCTTTTAGTGGTTTCTATTTCTTTTTGAGTAGTGCTCCATTGTTAAGATTTACCTCAGTTCACATAGTCATTCATCTGTTGATTGCCTGTTCTGTGAAAACTCAGAAAAAGTTTGTGAGGACACATGTAATTATTTTTCTTGCATAAATACCTGAAAGTGGATTTCTGGGTTATAGGATAGGTATATAGCCTAGTGGATAAGGGTCTATATATTTGTTGTATCATTTTGCATTTCAACAACAATGCATTTATGGTCTAGCTTCTCCACACATCTTTCCCAATAATTAGTGTTGTAAATTTTATTATTATTTTTTTTCCCATTTATTTATTTTATTGCATTTTAGGTTTTGGGGTACATGTGAAGAACATGCAAGATTGTTGCATAGGTACACACGTGGCAGTGTGATTTGCTGACTTCCTCCCCATCACCTACATCTGGCATTTCTCCCCTTGCTATCTCTCCCCAGCTCCCCACCCCGCACCGTCCCTCCCCTAGCACATGGCTAGCCAGCTTTCCCAACACCATTTATTGAACAGGGAATCCTTTCCCCATTGCTTGTTTTTGTCTGGTTTGTCAAAGATCAGATGGTTGTAGATATGTTGTGTTGCCTCTGAGACCTCTGTTCTGTTTCATTGGTCTATATCTCTGTTTTGGTACTAGTACCATGCTGTTTTGATTACTGTAGCCTTGTAGTATAGTTTGAAGTCCGGTAGTGTGATGCCTCCTGCTTTGTTCTTTTTGCTTAGAATTGACTTGGCTATGCGGGCTCTCTTTTGGTTCCATATGAAGTTTAAGGTGGTTTTTTCCAGTTCTGCAAAGAAGTTCATTGGTAGCTTGATGGGGATAGCATTGAATCTGTAAATTACTTTGGGCAGTATGGCCATTTTCACGATATTGATTCTTCCTAACCATGAACATGGGATGTTTCTCCATCTGTTTGTGTCCTCTCTTATTTTGTTGAGCAGTGGCTTTTAGTTCTCCTTGAAGAAGTCCTTTACGTTCCTTGTTAGTTGTATTCCTAGGTATTTTATTCTCTTTGTGGCAATTGTGAATGGAAGTTTGTTCTTGATTTGGCTCTCTTTAAGTCTGTTATTGGTGTATAGGAATGCATGTGATTTTTGCACATTGATTTTGTATCCTGAGACTTTGCTGAACTTGCTTATCAGTTTCAGGAGATTTGGGGCTGAGACAATGGGGTCTTCTAGATATACAATCATGTCGTCTGCAAATAGAGACAATTTGACTTCCTCCTTTCCTATTTGAATGCCCTTTATTTCTTTATCTTGCCTGATTGCTCTGGCTAGAACTTCTAATAGTATATTGAATAGCAGTGGTGAGAGAGGGCATCCTTGTCTGGTGCCACATTTCAAGGGGAATGCTTCCAGTTTTTGCCCATTCAGTATGATATTGGCTGTTGGTTTGTCATAAATAGCTTTTATTATTTTGAGATACGTTCCATCAATACCTAGCTTATTGAGGGTTTTAGCATAAAGGGCTGTTGAATTTTGTCAAAGGACTTCTCTGCATCAATTGAGATAATCATGTGGTTTTTGTCTTTGGTTCTGTTTATGTGGTGAATTACATTTATAGACTTGCATATGTTGAACCAGCCTTGCATCCCCGGGATGAAGCCTACTTGATCATGGTGGATAAGCTTTTTGATGTGCTGTTGCAATCGGCTTGTCAGTATTTTATTGAAGATTTTTGCATCTATGTTCATCATGGATATTGGCCTGAAGTTTTCTTTTCTTGTTGAGTCTCTACCGGGTTTTGGAATCAGGATGATGTTGGTCTCATAAAATGATTTGGGAAGAAGTCCCTCTTTTTGTATTGTTTGGAATAGTTTCAGAAGGACTGGTACCAGCTCCTCTCTGTATGTCTGGTAGAATTCGGCTGTGAACCCGTCTGGACCTGGGCTTTTTTTGGGTGGTAAGCTCTTAATTGCTGCCTCAACTTCAGACTTATTATGGGTCTGTTCAGGGTTTTGGCTTCTTCCTGGTTTAGGCTTGGGAGGAGGCAAGTGTCCAGGAATTTATCCATTTCTTCCAGGTTTATTAGTTTATGTGCATAGAGTTGTTTGTAATAATCTCTGATGATGGTTTGAATTTCTGTGGAATCTGTGGTGAGATCCCCTTTATCATTTTTTATTGCATCAATTTGGTTATTCTCTCTTTTCTTCTTTATTAATCTGGCTAGTGGTCTGTCTATTTTGTTGATCTTTTCAAAAAACCAGCTCCTGGATTTATTGATTTTTTGAAGGGTTTTTTGTGTCTCTATCTCCTTCAGTTCTGCTCTGATCTTAGCTATTTCTTGTCTTCTGCTAGACTTTGAGTTTTTTTGATCTTGCTCCTCTAGCTCTTTCAGTTTTGACGATAGGGTGTCAATTTTTGATCTCTCCTTGCTTCTCATGTGGGCACTTATTGCTACATATTTTCCTCTAAAGACTGCTTTAAATGTGTCCCAGAGATTCTGGTATGTTGTGTCTTCATTCTCATTGGTTTCGAAGAACATCTTTATTTCTGTCTTCATTTCATTGTTTATCCAGTCAACATTCAAGAGCCAGTTGTTCAGTTTCCATGAAGCTGTGCTTCAATAGTTTTTGAATTCTGAGTTCTAACTTGATTGCACTGTGGTCTGAGAGACTGTTTGTTACAATTTCTGTTCTTTTGCATTTGCTGAGGAGAGATTTACTCCCAATTATGTGGTCAATTTTAGAGTAGGTGTGATGTGGTGCTGAGAAGAATGTATATTCTGTGGATTTGGGGTGGAGAATTCTGTAAATATGTATTAGGTTTGCTTGGTCCAGGTCTGAGTTCAGGTCCTGGATATCCTTGTTAATTTTCTGTCTGGTTGATTTGTCTAATATTGACAATGTGGTGTTAAAGTCTCCCACTATTATTGTGTGGGAGTCTAAGTCTCTTTGTAAGTCATTAAGAACTTGCCTTATGTATCTGGGTGGTCCTGTATTGGGAGCATATATATTTAGGATCGTTAGCTCTTCTTGTTGCATTGATCCTTGTACCATTAAGTAATGTCCTTCTTTGTTACTTTTGATCTTTGTTGCTTTAAAGTCTAATTTATCAGAGTTGAGAATTGCAACTCCTGCTTTTTTTTGCTCTCCATTTGCTTGGTAAATCTTCCTCCATCCCTTTATTTTGAGCCTTTGTGTATCCTTACATGTGAGATGGATTTCCTGGATACAGCACACCGATGGGTTTTGGCTTTTTATCCAATTTGCCAGTCTGTGTCTTTTGATTGGGGCATTTAGTCCATTTACATTTAGGGTGAATATTGTTATGTGCGAATTTGATACTGCCATTTTGGTGCTAGCTGGGTGTTTTGCCCTTAGTTGATGCAGATTCATCATTGTGTTGATTCTCTTTACCTTTTGGCATGCTTTTGGAGTGGCTGGTACTTGTTGTTCCTTTATATGTGTAGAGCCTCTTTCAGGAGCTCTTGTAGAGCTGGCCTGATGGTGACGAAATCTCTGAGTACTTGCATGTTCACAAAGGATTTTATTTTTCCTTCACTTATGAAGCTTAGTTTGGCTGGATAGGAGATTCTGGGTTGAAAGTTCTTTTCATTAAGGATGTTGAATATTGGCCCCCATTCTCTTCTGGCTTGTAGGGTTTCTGCCGAGAGATCTGCTGTGAGTCTGATGTGCTTCCCTTTGTGGGTAACCCGACCTTTCTCTCTGGCTGCCCTTAGTATTTTCTCCTTCATTTCAACCCTGGTGAATCTGACGATTATGAGCCTTGGGGTTGCTCTTCTTGACGAATATCTTTGTGGTGTTCTCTGTATTTCCTGGACTTGAATGTTTGCCTGCCTTGCTAGGTTGGGGAAGCTTTCCTGGATAATATCCTGAAGAGTATTTTCCAGCTTGGATTCATTCTCTTCGTCACATTCAGGTACGCCTATCAAATGTAGATTAGGTCTTTTCACATAGTCCCACATTTCTTGGAGATTTTGTTCATTCCTTTTCACCCTTTTTTCTCCAGTCTTGCCTTCCCGTTTTATTTCATTGAGTTGATCTTCAACCTCTGATATCCTTTCTTCTGCTTGGTCAATTCGGCTGTTGATACTTGTGCATGCTTCGCGAAGTTCTCGTGTTGCGTTTTTCAGCTCCATCAATTCACTTATATTCCTTTCTATTTTATCCATTCTCGTTAGCATTTCATCAAATCTTTTTTCAAGTTTCTTAGTTTCTTTGCATTTGGTTAGAACATGTTCTTTAAGTTCACAGAAGTTTCTTACTACCCACCTTCTGAAGTCTGATTCTGTCATTTCATCACACTCGTTCTCCCTCCAACCTTGTTCCCTTGCTGGTGAGGAGTTGTGATCCCTTGTAGGAGGAGAGGTGTTCTGGTTTCGGGTGTTTTCATCCTTTTTGCGCTGGTTTCTTCCCATCTTTAAGGATTTATCCACCTGTCGACTTTGTAGTTGCTGGCTTTCCGATTGGGTCTCAAATCTTTCAGATTGACGTTCTGTTTGTTGATGATGAGGTTATTTCTGTTTCTTGGTTTTCCTTCTGACAGTCTGGCCCCCCTGCTGTAGGTCTGCTGAGGTTCACTCCAGGCCCTGCTTGCCTGGGGTTCACCTGCAGCAGCTGCTGAACAGTAACGTTTGTTACCAGTTTTCTTCTTCTGCTATCATTGTCCCAGAAGGATACCCGCCTAGTGTCAATCTGATCTCTCCTTTATGAGGTGGCTCTTTGGATATATAGGGATCAGGGAGCTGCTTGAGGAGACGGTCTCTTCTTTATAGGAGCTCAAATGGTTAGCTGTGAGCTCTGTTGTTCATTCAGAGCTGCTGGGCAGGTACGTTTAGGTCTGCTGCAGCAGATCTCATAAACTGCTTTTTGTTCCCAGGTGCTCTGTCCCAGGGATTTAGGGCTTTATGAGTTTCAGTTATGCTGCTGCCTTCTCTCTCTCTTTTTTTTTTCCTTCAGAGCTGCCCTGCCCAGCAAGGAGGCAGCCTATTCACTGTCTGCCTGTAGAGGGTTTGTTGAGCTGCTGTGGGCTCTGCCCAGCTGCTGAGTGAACTTCCCTGCAGTCCTGTTTATATGGGTGTAGTTAGAACTGCCTTGGCGATGGTGGCCCGCCTCTGTTGAGGTGGAGTCTCTCTGCAGTGGCGAGTTGCCTTGGCAACGGCGGGCTGCCTCAGCATTGGCTGACTACCTCTGGAGTGGTGGGCTGCCTCGGTAATGGCGGACGCCCCTCCCCCACAGAGCTGGACCGTCCCGGGTTCAGCTGCGCTTGCTGTGAAACTCTCAATCAAGAGTTTCTGGCTGCTGTTCTTTTGTGGGGGTGGGACCAGCCGAGCCTGATCGCCTGGCTCCCTGCCTCAGAGCCTTTTTTAAGTTGGTGTTCCAGTCGCCTGTTGAAGAGGTGCTGAGGTCTGTTTGTTTTCCCCTGCGGCCACTCACTGCGCTGGCTTAAACAGCGGCACTGAGGTTTGTGGTGCTTTTTTTTTTTTTTTTTGCCCTGGAATCTACTGTCCTGGTTCTCTGCTCAGTCCCCTTTTTAAACAGATGAATGGGTGACTTCCTGTGGCTCCAACCGCCAGCCAAGAGGGCTTCCGGACCCGTGTATTTTGTACGGAGTACCACTGCTCCGGGGCGCCGACAAAGTAGCTGCGCGGGGCAAAGCAGCCGCGCTGGTGACCTGTGGAGCTCCTCCGCCTGGGAATTTCCTAGTATGTGGGCAATAAAAATGTGGCGTCCACTCACCCTCTGTGCTTTCACTGGGAGCTGCAATCCTGAGCTGTTCCTAAACAGCCATCTTGGATCCTCTGGCAGTGTTGTCAGTTTTTAAAATTGTGTTCTCTTGAACACAATACATTATAATATATAACAATACAACAGCTAAATCTTAATGTGATGTTAATTTACATTTTTATGATGGCTAAATATATTAAACACCTTTATTTTTTGCCCATTTCAATTTCTTTGAGAAGTTTCTCCTCAAACCATTTGCTCATTTCTATTGTGTGAGTCAGATTTTCACTCTATCCTGTTCAGAAGTAAAAGGGCCTTAATAGTATTACAAACTGCCAAATAAAATTTAAATTATATTTAAAAAGCCAAGTATTCTACATATCACCTAGGTGCCATTTGGAAGAAATATTTAAGGAAACACAAGTGTTGTAACTATTGAATTGCGATATAAATTGGATCTAGTTCAATTATCTTCATTTGAATGATTCACAATATCTTATTTTATTGCATAATATAGCCTTGTTTCAGTAAATTAGCGTGATAAGAGCAAGTGGCTTTCCTTCCTTTCTCTAGTACTGAACTGTACAATAACTTGTGCATTTGTAAATGAGTACTTTTTCTGTGAAATGAAAAGAGGAAATCATTTCCTGAATACCTATTGAATTCTAAGTACCATACTAGTTATGTTATATTATTCACTTTTTAATACACAGGACAATATAATTGTCATTGTGACCATTTGCCAAATGAGGACACTGAGATGAGATAAGTCACTTACATTGCCCATGGCCAAATGGCTGGTAAGTAAAAGAACTGAGATTTATACCAATTACCTACCTGCCTTTGTGAGCTCTTGGTTTTTTCTCAATCAGGATAGCATTATCCTTTTGAATGAAGTGGTTGTCCTTTCTTCATGTGAGCATGACCTGTGGGATGTTCAAGAGTTTTTGTTAATTTGTTTACTTGTTTTTGCTATAAAAACTCAAAACTTGTTTTATCAAATGCTTTAAGACTTTGCTCAATTAATGAATATAAGATTTCACTCAGAAAATTTTCTGCGTATTTTGAAAATGTCTTTATTCTGTTTTGTGGTACACATAGAAAACCTTGGCAGGCAGACATTGCACAAATTAACTGTATAAATATAACCAGTTTTATGTTTTATTGCTGGATAGATTATTAGAGAGGATCATATTACTAAAGTTCAATTATCAATCTCTAGGACTTCAAAATATTAAGTTTTTTTTAATTCGTGGTGTGGCATTTAGTAATGAACACTGCACTACCTGTACAATAGATAGTTTGAATGAATACTTTGCTTTGAAAATGCGTGCGTTATGCTCAAGCTGAATTCAATTTAGCTTTTGTTCTAACAGATGGACAAGCTATTTCATAATGCTAATCTTTGCTCAGAATTCTCACTAAAGTGCTACCATGTCAACTCTTTTGGAGTTGTGTGAAGAATATATGTCCCTACACTTCTCATTTATTTGACTGCAAGGAGCCAAATGCAATTGGAGAATAATTTAATTAATGGTGTTTTTTAGGTAGAAAATAAACTCACAATTAACAGACACATTTTTTCTATAACTGAAGAATGGGTAACCACAAAAACAGTATCTAAATACAAAGTCAGTAGGCAAACAGAGCAGTCTAAATACGGTTGTTGTGAGATCACTGGGGCAAGTCAAGAAAGACCCCAAACAACATAGGCAACACTGTCTTGATGCTGCACAAATTATAAAAGACTAGAGTTAGAAATGTATGCATGAAAACATAAACTCCCCAAAATTAGAATAGCCACTCAGTCATAACACAATCACTTATATTATGATAGAGATTATATTCATTAGGACATTAGGGCTCAATTTCAAGGCACGGCCATTATAATGTCATCCCTCCAGTCCTAGGTACATCCAAATAAATGCTCTGTGATCCCTTATTTAATGAGTCTATTTTTTAAGGGAGAAGAATATAGAAATAAAATTGATAGTAGCTTTTACTCATCCAGTTGGTGCCACCTCTGCTATCCTCATAACTAGCTGGATGACTTTTGGCTTAATGTTGAAATTTTTATCTTGAGCTTATTTCCTTTTCTATTAAATAAAGTTGTTTTCTACTCAAAACACTAGTTTATTAAGAAAAAATATATTTGTTCAGTAAAATGAGTTTGGGAAACTCTGGATAATGTATTGCCCATTTGAAAAATTACAAGATTTATTAATAAATTAACAGGTTAAAAAATCTGGAAGGTAAAGGCATATGTTGCATGTTAGTTAACATTTTTCAAAGCTTATTTGACAAAGACATTCATTTTTATCTGCCTCCTATAATACCTGTTAATGATGCATTAAATGCATTTCCATCAAAGAGGAACAGTTTGCCAGCTCTCTTTCCAGATTATGTATTCTAAGATTCTCTGACTGTTCTCCCATATGATTCAGTATGTTGCCAGATTCAATTTGGATATTCAGTCAATGAAAGAATTTACTTCCTTCCTAATCATCACTGGTGAATATTCCTAATATCTTTACAGACTGGTGGAGGTTTTTGACATTGAGCATCATCCTTTGAAAATCTCAGACCAAAAAATAAGTAAAGGACTCACAATGCATCATAGAACTAAATGTTTAAAGCATAACAATGAAATACCTAGAAGATACTGTAGGAGAAGATCCAGATAATATTTCGTTTGTCAATTTGTTTTTATATATATCACCAAAGGCACTATCCATGGATAATAGAATTGATAAATTGGACGTTATTACATTTTTTTAAAGCAAACAATATTTATGTTCTTCAAATGGCACTGTCAAAGGAAAAGGAGCCTGCCACAGACTGGGAGAAAATATTTGCAAAAGACTTAACTGATAAAAAAATATTATCTAAAATGTATGTACAAAGGACTCTTGAAACTAAGCAATAAGAAAATAATCTGATTTTAAAATGGGCAAAATATACATAAAGACACCTTGCTATAGAAGATATACAGGTAGAAGACAAACATGTTCAAAGATGCTCAACATCTTACATCTTTAGAGATTTTGAAGTTAAAAACACCAGTTGGCTATCACTACACACCTACTAGGATGGCTAAAATCCAAAGCACTGCCTTCACCAACTGCTAGTGAAAATGTGGAGCTATAGAAATTTTTATTTATTGCTGTTAGATATGCCATTTGAAAGACAGTTTGGAGGTTTTTAAAAATAAAACTAAACATACACTTGCTATATGATCCAGCAGTGATGCTCCTTGGTATTTATCCAAAGGAATGAAAACTTATGTCTACACAATAACTTGTACACAGATGTTTTGTTCTTAATTGCTGAAACTCGTAAGAAACAAAGATTTCCTTCAGTAGGAAAATGGATAATTGTGGTACCACCCAGACAATGAAATATTATTCATCACTACAGATAAATGGGCTATCAATTGTAAAAACACATAGAAGAAAATTAAATGCATATCACTAAGTGAGAGATGCCAATCTAAAAGCCTATAATACTATGTGATTCCAACTCTATGACATTCTGAAAAAGGCAAAACTATGGAGACTGTAAAAATATTAATGGTTTTCAGTAATTTGTAGAGAGGGAGGGATAAATAGGTGGAGAATAGGAGATACTTAGGTCAGTGAAAATACTCTGTGTGATACCAGGATGGTGGATGCATGTAATTGTGCATTTCTCTGACCCACGGAACATATAACACAGAGTGAACCATAATATAAACCAAGGACTTCAGGAGATGATGATGTGGCAATGTTGGTTCATCAGTTCCAAAACCTGTTCCTCTCTGGGGCATGATGTTTATGGTGGGGTGGTTGGACATGTAGGGTGAGGACACGTGGAAACTCAACTTTTTGTGAAATTAAAAATTCTCTTAAAAATAAAGTTTATATAAATACCTAAATATATAAAAATCTAAATATGAATGACTATTATACAGAGAATAAAATCATCATGTATTCTTCCATTGTACCACTCTGATAAATAAAGAGCGCTTTTAGATCTACTGAAAATGTATGAATGCAATGAAATCAAGGATAATTAATTAATGATACATTAAAAGATGACTCAACTTCTTTTCAACATCATCAGATTGAATCATCTGCCAACCTGATCATTGGGTGGCATTAGACCTCGGCTTTTTCATTTTTAATATGAGAAGTTTAGACTAAAGATAAACAAGGATATATTCAGCTCCCTTATTGTATTTTTTGTTGTTGTAGCTGTTAGTAATATTCCATTTTGCTAGCCTGACCAATTTTTTGGTACTATTGAAATCTTATACAAGGTTGATAAAAAAGTAATTGTGGTTTTTGCCTTAAAAGTAATGACAAAAGCCTCAATTACTTCTGCATCAACTTAACAATAGCTTATAATAAAATATGTAATGATATCCAAATATAAATAAGAATATAATAATCTAAGTTTCACTGAATGATTTATGTGCAGAGCTTCACTTTCATCACATGATTATGACTGAAGGGATTTAAATATTACTTAGTCAATTTCAGTAACCTAAGTTAACAACTGCACTCAGCAATTGCAGTTAAACCAATCTCTACCTTATATAACTACAGATTAGTTTATGGACCGACACAAATTCTGAAAATTATTTGTTAATAGAATCATTTTAGAGATGTAAAATTGAACATCAGAGTATTTAAGGAACTTAAAATCACAAATCTAGAAAAGGAAGAAATGACAAAATGACAATTCAGTCAATATTTAATGTCAAAATGTGTGAAATTTCAGATACAATATACTATATCCAAACTATATACCAGTGTATTTTGTATGTCAATATGCCAAAGATAGCAACACATATCTATCCTAAATAATCAATCAGAAACACAAATATTTTCTGAAATTTATCTTGGGTTTTTAGAAATTATTAAATGTCTTAGAATTGAGAGTCAAGTTAGAGTCACTATCAGAAATATATTCTCATTTTGTTTAGTTTATTTCACACATTATTTAATTAAGTTATTTTTTTTTACTAGTAAATAAACCAAAACTTTAAAAATGAGATATTATTTTTCATTGATAATATTGGGAGTCAAGGGATAATTTGTGCTTTATGAATCCCTGCAAGCTGGCTTTCCAGAAAATCAATCTTCACCCACTCTTTTTTTTTTTCCCATTTATTTATTTTATTGCAATAAAATTAATTACGTTATTAAAGAGCAAATAAAATATTTAGTGGTCCAGGTCCAAGTACCAGTTAACAACAATTCACTTTCCTTAGTTATTACTAAAAAAATAAAGTTGTTTTCATATTCTTTGATGTTTGGCTATTGTTAAAGAGATTCAAAATGCCACATGTCATTTTGTAATGAGAAAATTGCTCAAAAATATTAAGTAGACAACCTTCATCACAGATTCAAGATGTATTCGCCATATTCTAGGGATTTTAGTCTCCCAACTAGCATATCAACCTAAAACTATTTTGTACAAACTGTTCACATTACTGCAACTTAAAGAATTAAAAGTCTTAACATATTTTCTAGCTAAATTATTACTGGAGGCAACTCTGGACTTAAATGGTATGTGACTCTTCAAAACATTTTAAATGTTTGTATATGCATCTCCTTAAATTAGATCCAAATATTTTGCATTACATGTGGTTTCACTTTGTAGGTAAACTGTTCAAAGTATTTCATAAAATAAAATACACAAGCCATAGTATACAGCTTGTAAATTTTTTGCAAAAAGGAAAAACAAAAAACAGAAACATATGTTACCAAAACAATGAACATAAAACTCAAGAAGTCTGCCTGAATCACATGATACAGGGTATGCTCTTTTGTGTTTGGCCTCTTTCACACAAACTCATATTCAAGATATTTGTATTTATAATTGCATATGATATTAGATTGTGCATTCTCAGAGCTCTGTATATTATATATAATATCACCAATTATTTATCTATTTTATATTCTTGATAAACACTTTTTTTAAAAATTTGGGACTATTATGAATACTGTTGCTATAAATATTTTTGTATATGCCTTTGCGGTATTTAAAAAAGTATTTCTCCAGCTTACATATGTAAGTAGTATTGCTAGATCTCATAGGTATGATTTTAACAGATAATCTCAAACACATGTCTAAAGTGGTCATTCCAAAATGAAAGTTGAGATTCCTCCATATCCTTTCATGCTTAGAATTATATTAATTTTAGTCCTTCAGGTGGCTTAGAAATATACATTTATTGTGTTTTTTTTTTTTTTTCTTTTGGGATGGAGTCTCGCTTTGTCACCCAGGCTGAAGTGCAGTGGTCTGATCTCCGCTCACTGCAACCTCCGCCTCCTGGGTTCAAGAGATTCTCTTGTCTCAGTTTCCTAAGTAGCTGGGATTACAGGTGTACACCACCATGACCAGCTATCTATCTATCTATCTATCTAACTATCTATCTATCTATCTATCATTCTATCTATCTATCTATTTATTTGTTTATTTTGTATTTTTAGTAGAGAAAGGTTTTCACCATGTTGATCAGGCTGGTCTGGAACTCCTGACCTCCTGATTTGCTCACCTCGGCCTCTCAAAGTGCTGGGATTACAGGCATGAGCCACCACGCCCAGACTTTAATTTCAATTTCTCTGTATATCAGTAATATTCAGAAGCTTTTCACATATTTGTTGAACATTTAATTATACAGTTTTTGTAAAATGACACTCAAGAGCTTACCAATGTCTCCCCTCCCTTCTCTCTCCTTTTATTTTTTTGTCCTTTTCCAACTGCTTTGCATTTGTTTTTCATTGGTGAGAATTTCATGCATATGTAAGTATATATATTCTAGATAGAAGTCCTTTGCCAAATATGTGTCTTGCAAATGTCTTTTCTTACTTGGTGGCTTCCATTTTCATTCCTTAAAGGCATCTTTTGATATAAGCTGAAATGTTTATTTTTAATGTAGTTCACATTATTAAACTTTCCTTTTATGGTTAAAACATAAAATTCATTATGAGTGTTAGCACTTTTTGTCCATCTCAAGTAGTGAGTTAATTATTCTATACGTTGCCTTCTAGAAACTTTATTGCTCCACTTTCACATTTAGATCTATAAATCATATGGTACTTATTTTGTTTATGATATATGGTAGGAGTATATATTTAATAAATTCATTTCGTTTAGTAAAATTATAACAAGTACATGTTTACTATTTATCGAAATGGCATACATTTCTCTAGTGCTCTGAAGTGATACATTCGTTGTGAATCATTCTATTGTACAGGTGTGTGTGCTTCTGATGTGTCATGCTGTATGTCTAACTTTGGACCATGTTACGCTACTGCCTTAATGAGTATGTCTTCATGTTTGATAGTTTAAGTTATCCAGCAACGTGCTTTGAAAGACCTTAGTTGTTACTCATTTCATTTGCATATAAAATGTAAAACAACTAGTGAATGCAAAACAAAGACAAAACACAACAAAAATTCTTATTCAGAATTACATCTATTAAAAATAGATTATTCCAGTCTATTATACATATATTACTTTATTTCAGTCTTCTTTATCCTCTCTTTCACTTTGTAAAGGTATTGCATGTATTAAACATTACATTTTCCTTGAGTGTTTGATGTTATGTTGATACTATTGCAAATGTTACCCTTTCTTTTTCCATTTCATGTTCTGACATCTTGTTGCAAGAGCATGGAAATGCAATATCTAATTTTGTATATAATCAAGTTCCTAATTTCTGTTTTTCCCATCTCTATCTATTTTTATCTGTCAATAGAGATGGGTGGAAATATATATATATATATATATATAATTTTTTCTTATTCTTTAGATAATCTGATGAAACTTCATTAAAAAAGTAGCAGTAATGGAACCATTTTTCTAATTCCCAATCTGTGGGAAAGTTTTCAATAATTTACCATTAAGTACAATGTTATCTATAAAGTGTTTGGTGCTTGTAGTATCTCTTTATCACATGAACTGTCCTGTTATCTCCAGTTCATATGGAGCTTATTCATAAATGGGTGGTGAATTTCATGAAATGCTTTTGAAAATGATTTGAATTAAGCATGTTTTTGACATTCCTTAATGTGATAAACTGCATTAACTGCACTTCAAATGGAAACAATACCTACTGTCATGTTTTATATCATATATCATCTTGTTTAGATAATGTAGTATTTATTTTTAATGTTTTATTAAGATATTTCCACTTATGTGCATATGAGACATTGACTTGAAAATTTTATTTTTCCAGTTACTCTGGTATTTGATTAAATTCTATATATTCTATACTCTGTATAATTTTGTTTAAGACTGGTGCTATTTATATTTTAAGTTTTTGAGTAACTCACAAGTAATGCCATCTGGATCTGGAGTTTGATTAGTAGGAAAAGTCTTACTTCAATATTATATTAGCTTACTAAATATAGTTGCTTCAGATTTTCTGCGTCTTGTGTCAGTTTGGCATTGATATTTTTCAAATAATTTATCATTTTTCAAAGTTTTTAAATAAAGTTTTTAAATATTATCTGTAAAAATGTTTACTGCTTTTAAGTGTCTTTAGAATTTTGTTGATGTTCCCATTCTTCATGCTGGTAATTTTTGTCTTTTCTTTCTTTCACAACAAATCTCCATCAAATTTTGTATTTTGCAGAATTTTTCTTTTAGATACATAGTCTCTACTTCATTTGTTCCTGCTCTAATTTTTATTATGTCATTCCTCTTAACGTATCTAGCAGTCATTCTGAATTTTATTGTGATTTTTTTTGTGTGATCCGTAAGTCCTTCAGAATTTTGTTGTGTAATCTTCAATATTGGGGAATTTTCTAGTTACATTTCTACCATTGATTTTTAAATTAATTGTATTGTGTTAGGATGTTAAATTATTCATAATTTTAGACATTTAAAATTCATTCAGCATTGCCTTATGGTCTAGCATATAGCTACTTTTCACAATATTTCTAAATACAGTAGAAAAGAATATGTATTTGCAGTTATTCTTTGCAATGTTTCATATATATAAAGTATACCTGGGAACAGTGGCTTTCACCTATTTTCACAGCTATCAGGAGCCTGGGGAACAGGGTGAGAATCACTTAAGCCCAGGTGTTCAAGACTGCAGTGAGCCACGATTGTACCAGTGCACTCCAGCCTGGTTGACTGGGTTAGACACTGCATTAAAAAATAAATAAATAAAATACAAAATATATATGTCAGTTATGTAAACTGCATTAATTATTGTGCTAAATTATTTTATGTTCTTAATTTGTTTTCTTTTTATTTATGAAATCTTTATAGAGATACGGTAACTTATTTTTCTAAGAGTATCAATTTTTCTATTTTTGTTCAGTGAAGGCTTCCTTCATATATTTTAAAATATGGTCTTAGGCAAATAAAGTTTTAGATTATTATGTCTGCCTGATAGAGTTGTTCTTTTAACATCATGAAATGCCTCCGTGTACATTCTGCAATAAGTATTGCCTTAAATGACAATCTGTCTTCTATTAGCACATTTATGTAGTTTTATGTTAGTCTCTGCATTGTATATCTAGATATATAAACTTTTAGTTATTATACTTAAATTTTGTTTCTTATAAACAGTATGTCATTGGGTTATTTATCTAGATTGCCATTCATTGTCTTATAATTGGATAAATTACAACTATTTGACATAATTCAGGGGTGTACAATCTTTTGGCTTCCCTGGGCCACATTAGAAGAAGAATTGTCTTGGACCACACATAAAATACAATAACACTAACAATTGCTTATGAGCTAAAAACAAACAAACAAACAAAACAAAAAACAACTTACAAAAAAATCTCTTAATGTTTTAAAAAATTTTACGAATTTGTTTTGGGTTGCATTCAAAGCCACCTTGGGCTGCATATGGCCTGTGGGCCACAGGTTTGAAAAGCTTGGATTTATAATATTTGTGTTAAAAGTACTTCAATTGTAAGTGTTTATTTGTCCCACATATTTTTTTTTATTTTCTCTTTTTTGCACTTCTTTAGATTGACCTATTACTTTTATTATACTCCTTAGATTGTTAGTTACATGTTATTTTATTATTATTGTTACTGTTTTTGTCATAATTGCTGGTAATGATGTTGTTACCTATATCTCTTACATATTATATATTATTATTACTTACTACCTTTCAAATTCCCAGACCGTATAAGGACCTTTGAATTCTTTCATGTGTGTTGTTTCTGAGGTAAACATAATTTCTGGAGATATGGAATAGTGCTGTTCACACATGACATATAGCTTCACAACTGCCCTTTGCTCTAGAGTTCTAACCCATGCCTTTTGCCCACCATGTATCTGTCAATTACAGTAATATAGCAATTATATTTTTTCTGTTCTTCTTTTGATAGGCATTTAGTTAGTTTTCAGAGTTTCACTACTAAAAACAATTCTGAAAGGAATATCTTTGTGCCTGCCTCATAATACTCAAGAGCCTTCTGTCAATATTGGGTTCATAACAAGAGGCAAACTATATTAGTTATTCTGGGGTCTTTCTAATCTCTTGACAGCAAGTTATATTAAATTATAGTTGCTAACTAGAAATTGCTTTGCCTCAGTAATCAGGAGTGGTTGACATTGGAAGTTACTGTTTTTAGTATTGTTGTTTTGGCTTACTTCTTTTTTCTTAGTGTTATAATTTATCACCTTTCACCATATTCCTCGTTTACTATTTCAGCTCAATTGTGTTCCCAAATTGCATATTGCTTCATTCTTTCCTCCAATGGAAACAGAAAGAGCTGAATGCTTGCCACTAATTGACAAAGTTTTGATTCTGTTACAAACCATGCTTTAAAGGTATTTCACAGATGTCATCCACATTATTCCTCAAAGTAACCTCATAAGAAGAGTGATGCTTATTTTTTTTACATAAAATTTTAGGAATCAGATTAACAGACAACAGACATTCTTTCAAATCGTTAGGTGTGTTTGACTTGAAAGCTCACTCATTTTCCACACCATTTATTGAAGAAGCCCACTCAAGGGAGACCACCTATTCCCTGCATCTGTTCAACATCTTTAGGCCAGAGAGAAATTTTTGTTGCAATAAACATGGCCTTTTACCCTACATAAACAAGGAAATAAGACTGCTTTGGCACAGTGTGGATCATTGTTTAATAATGAATGCCTGTGTAACATCCTCACCCTTATCTGTGCATTTTTCCCTTAGGACCTCTGCAAACCACGAGTCTAGTGAGAGTAGACCCATGGACAGATCTCTATAACCCATGGTTATAGAGCCTCATGTTATAAATGAGGCTGTAGAATCCCAATCATTTGACTGGCTTTGTGGCCAGACAATCTTTGTGAAGAATAATTTTTTTTTTAGACTATCCAAGTTATCTCTCAATAAAACTACCCATAAATGATGGCAATTGTTTGAAACTTAAGACTTTTTTTTTTCCTGTCTGTGAAATCAGCACATACCTATTGTATCAGTAGAATAAACATACACAAAAATATGAAGAAAAATGCATGTAGTATTAAAAGTAAAACAGACAATATATTTACATTTTTACTTTTCTTTTCATGCCTCAGTCATATTATGTACTTTTTCTTTTCTGAGACAGAGTATTTCTTTTGTGTGCCGTGGTACAGTCATGGACTCACTATAACCTCGGCTTCCTGGGCGGAAGTGATCCTCCACCCTCAGCCTCCTGAGTAGGTGAATCTACTCAGTGCACACCATCACTCTTGGCTAATCTTTAAAATTTTTTTTCTGTAGAGATGAGATCTCACTCTATTGTTCAGGCTAGTCTCCAACTCCTCCTGTCTTGGCCTCTCAAACTGCTGGAATTACAGGTGTCAGCTACTGGACCTTGCCTACATACTTTTTTAATTTGTCATAGACAATATAATTCAATTGAAATCCTCTTGCATTATTATTATATTTTGCTTCCATAACTTTGTGTAAGAAGTTTTCCCCATATTTACAAATTGTAAGTTCATTCTAAAGTTCAACTTAAAGGCACTGTAATATTTTCTAACGTGAATATATGCTATTTAAGTTATTTATTGCCTAGTTATCATGCATTTAATGCTTTCCACTTTTTTCAGGTCTAAAGAATGTGGAAATAAATATATTTTTATATAAATATAATGCTGGTTTTACAGTATTATTATGTGTTCATGTTTTGAGAAGTAGAATTTCTGGGCCAAAGGGAAACATGACATTTATGCTATATGCATTTTCTAAAAATGTACATTCTATAAAATTAGGCATGTAATTTTTAGTTTGGTGGCTAAAATATAGGCTCTGTCATGATGGAGAGGGGATCAAGGCTCAACAGTCAGACACAACACAAGATCATCGGAGGCAGGGGCAAGTGAAGAGTGACACTGGTCTTCTCATAACCTTGAAATCCCCAAACATAGGCAGCTTTGTGCTGTCTTGTGAAAGAGACGAGGTTCTCCTATCAGAGTCTTCTCCATACAGGTTAAGAATATAACCTTTATTCTTTGATTTTCTCCTTGCCCTGTCCTAACAACTTGTATCGGGCAGCACCACTGTCCTGGATTCTTATTCTTGGCTCAGACCTCCGTTTCTCCTTCCAAATGCGTATGCTGATCCTCACTATGTTTGTGGACAATCAACAATTGCCTTCTCTCCCTTTAGGGTAATTGCTTTGCTTTGAAATTGCAAGAAAACCTTCATTTAATGTTTGCATTTGGTTGAAAAGCCTGAGAAGCCTCAGCAAGGACAAGCAAATGAATATAAAATAGGGAAGGAGAAATGGAACAGAATAAGAAATAAGATTCAGTAGCATCGTTTTCTTTTACTTTTTGAAAATCAGAGAAACACAGACATACCACCCACATATGTGGGTCACAAAATCAGAAATTCAAAGATGATGATTTTGAATATCAATGTAAAAGTCACTCAGACAAACTCAGACAGAATGTAGATGTTTCTCATTTATGTGGGTGCTCTGACTTAGATAAACACATGAAATGCTGAATGCCCCAGTGGCAGCCTTGTGTGTTCAGTTCTCTGTCTATAGACACAATTTAGGATGTGAAAGAATAAATGTGAGAGACCATTTGTTATCCTAATTTGCTAATATTTCACATAAGATGATCATTTAGTTTTTGTTAATTCTTATAGGACTTACTATCCTCATTTTCAAGCAATGAAATTGAGCTGGGTTAAATTAAGTAAATTGTCCCAAATTATCACTATTTTTCCAAGTAATCTTAAAGAGTGACAACCAGAAAATCTATGACTTCTAGGAATATATTTAGAAAAACATATACCAGAGGGTTTAATTGCAGTGTTGTTTTTAACAGCAAAAATTGGAACTAAATGTGCATCAATTGGATACAGATAAAGTATGAGATATTCATGAACCAGAATCCTGTGCTGGAATTGAAGTCAATGAACTGGAAATACGTGCACCAATATCCCCAAATTATAATATTTACTAAAAAAAGCAAAATGCTGAATGATTCCTGCAGTATGATAACAGTATATAAAGTTTGAGAACATGAAAATCAATTGAGAACATAGATTATAGATGCATAAATAAATAATAGTATAATAAACATTTGTAGGAATAGAATAGAGAAAAACATAGGAGAGTGATTACTTTTGAGTAGGGAAATGGGAATAGATTCAGAGAGAATTTACAAAGGAAATCACAATTTCATTTTAATAATCATGAAGCCAATGATAAAAACTTACCATGTTATTTAGTCAGGCTGTGGCACTCAGATGTTAATTATATTATTACTTTAAAATACTTTTAGTGTATAAATTATTGAAAAATAAATCAAGGAATAAATGCAAGCAGTATTTCTCAAATAGGAAGACAAACACTCTGCCTCTCAATTCCCTTTGTTCCATATGAAAATGCACATGCATTTAATCTACTTCAAATCAAATAAATCTGCATCTATGGAGAATATATCTAGAAAAATAATCTTGTATACAGGCACACACCATACACAAACAAAACACCACCCTGAGATATATTGTGTGTTTATTGCATAAAACATTTTGAAAACCATATATCTGAAAGAACAGTCATTGAATTATTTTGAGCCAAACAAAGAATAAGTATGACCCTAAGGACCTCTTGGATTATCTATTTAACTTAACCTAACTCTTAAAGACAAAAATATACAAAGAGAACAATTAAAAATCTAATGCCACAGTTTAATTGTCAGCCTTGCCTCTCATTGGTTGCTCTGTCTACATGCTTAATCTCTGTCCTATTTCCTCTGTATAAAAAAAGAACAATGGAGTAACCTATTTCTATGAAATTTATTTTAAATGATATTCTCATAAACATGAATCACCTGTTACTTCCTAACATTGAAAAGTGATTATATTATGCCATTTGCTGTATCAAATATTAATTAAATATCTAGCACACAATAGACACTATATTAAAGCTCAATTCAACTCTTACTAGAGACCTGTTCTGGTACCTAGATGTGGGATTGTGTGATGGTTATTTTCCTCAGTAGTTCTCAATCTCAGCATGAAAGAAAGAAAGCAGGTATAAGGTTCATACATTATGTGAGACATAATCCCAACAAATTATTGCAATAACTTTGAAGAATAAATGTATGTTTCTCTTTCTCTACATTTGAGAAGCCTGAAACGCTGTTATATCAAATAGCTGTTCATGGGTATGAAACCATAATATGAAAAAGCCAGGATTTGAATTATGTCCTACAAAGTCTAAACCCAGGGCCCTTACTTTGTAGCTAGTGTTGTTAGGAGCAATGATAATTGTTCTTAACCTGATATTGACAGATTCAGTCTTCTGATACTTGATGAAGCCCTAGTTTACCACAACTGAACTGTAGTGCTTCTTGAAAATATTCTGATGCTTCCGTTGTGTGACATTCTAAATTTCTCCTGACTACACCTTCTACCACTCCTGTTAGTAGCATGTTGGACTTAGCTTCTATAGCAGTGTTGTCTGTGATATCCCCTATCATTTTGAAACGAAAACCTTGCCTCAGAAATCTCCACTTAATCCAGAATTCTTGGCCTCCTAGGGCAAATCGATACTAAAAACAATTTTAGTGATCACCCCACGATGTTCATTCAAAGTAAATAAAATAGTCCTCTTACCGTTGAAAGTCTCAGTCTAATTAGAGAGAATAGCATGTAATTACCAGCATAGTCAATGCATGATCTGAGGCACAGGATAGGAATTCCTTTCATTTAGCTGTTTAGAAACCTGCTCATGTAGATAACATGATATTCTTTCCTAGAGGGACCTGAGTTGTCACTATAAAACCTTGTTTAAATGCTGTTGAAATCAACTTTTCAGGAAAAGTCAAAGACACCCATGGTTCTGAAAAAATAAGATGATTATGATGTTGAGAAATAAAATAGTGGAAAAAAAAAAGACCATAGATCATTCTACTTTCCAGTGTGGGTTATTTCTCAGTTCCTTCTTGGTAACTTGGTTTTCCTTTCAGCTGATGTCAGAATCTCAGGCTGTCCTGATAGCTGATTTTAGATGTCAACATTGTAATCATTTGGTGGGGGCATCACAAACTGTACCCATGTTGGAAAATGAACTTAGTCAATAATGTTGCATGTGTTCTGATTGCTCCACCAACCCGCACTTCCTCCATTTCTCTCCCATACCTCAGGCCTCCCTATTTCCTGAAACACAACATTAGGGAAATTAGGCCATTTAATGACTCTATAATGGCCTCCAAGTGTTCCAGTTAAAAGAAGAGTCACGTCTCATTCTTAACCAAAAGCTAGAAACAATTAAGCTTAGTAAGGAAGGTATGACAAAAATCCATGTAGGACAAAAACTAGGCTTTCTGTTCCAATCATTTGACCAAAGTGTGAAAGCAAAGGAAAAATTCTTGAAGGAAACTAAAGTGCTACTCCTCTGAACAAACAAATGAAAGAAAGCAAAATATCCTTATTCGTAACATGGAGAAAGTTTGAATGGTCTAGATAAAAAATCAAACCAGCCAAAACATTCCTTAAAAGTAAACAATTCTATAAAGGCTGAGAGGTCAGGAAGCTGCAGAAGTAAAGTCTGAAGTTAGCAGAGATTGGTTCATAAAGTTTGAAGAAAGAAGCTATCACCACAACATAAAATTGCAGGGTGAAACAACAAGTCTTGATGTAGAAGCAACAGCAAGACATTCAGAAGATCTAACTAAGATTATTGATTAAGGTGGCTACACTAAATAACAAATTTTCAATGTTGATGAAAAAGTCTTCTATTGAAAAAAGAATACCAACTCGGACTTTTATAACTCTAGAGAGGAGAGGTCAATGTCTGCCTTCAAAGTACTGGCTATTTTGTTAGGGGCTAATGCAGCTAGTGACTTTAAGTTGAAGCCAATGTTCATTTACCATGTCAAAAATCCTAAGGTCCATAGAGATTATGCTATTTCTACTCTGCCTGTGTTCTAACAGTGGAATAACAACTGCTGGATGACAGGCCACCTGCTTATCACACGGTTTCCTGAATATTTTATGCCTACTGTTGAGACCTACTGCTCAAAAAAAAAAAAAAGAAAGAAATCCTTTCAAAATATTACTGCTAATTGATAAGGCATCAAGAGGTCTGATGGAGATACAGAGGAAGATTTATGTTGTTTTCACGTCTGATAACACAGAATCTGTTCTGCAATCTATCAGAAATAATTTTGACTTATTATTTAAGAAATACATATTGTAAAACTATAGTTGCCATAGGTAGTAATTTCCTAGATGGATCTAAGCAAAGTACAATGAAAACCTTCTGGAAATAGTTTACTATCCTAGATGCCATTAAGAACATTCATTTTTCATGGAAGGAGATAAAAATATCAGCATTAACAGGACTTTGGAAGAAGGTGATTCCAGCCTTCATACATGACTTTGAGGGGTTTAAGTCTTCAGCTGGAAGAAGTAAATGTAGATATACTGGAAATAAACAGATAACTGTCATTAGATATGGAGCCTGAAGGTATGACTGAATTGGTGCTATCTCATGATAAAACTTTAATAGACAAGGTGTTGCTTCTCATGAATGTGCAAAGAAATTGTCTAAGATGGAAACTACTCCTGGTGAAGTTGCTGTGAATATTGTTGAAATGAAAGCAAAGGATTTAGAAGGTTATATACTGTTAGTTGATAAAGTAGTGGCAAAGTTTGAAAGGAGTGACACCAATATTGGAAGATATTCTACTCTGAGTAAAATGCTATGAAATGGCATCACATGCTACAGGGAAAATTTTTGTGACAAGAAAGAATCAACTGATGTGGCAAACTTTATTGTTGTCTTATTTTAAGAAATTGCCACAACCATTTCCACCTTTAGCAACAACCATCCTGATCAGTCAGCGGCCATCCACAGTGAGGAAATACCCTCTACCAGCAAAAGGAATGCAACTTGCTGAAGGCTCAGATGACTGTTAGAACTTTTGTAGAAATAAAGTATTTTTTAACTAAGGTGTGTATACTTTTTTTACACATACTGCTATTATACACTTAGGAGACTATAAATAGACTTAATAAACTTATGATATTCATAAACATGGAAAAAGAAAAACATCTGTGTGACTTGCTTTACTCAAATATATGCTTTATTGTGGTGATTGGGAATTGAGCCTGCAGTATCTCTGAGGTATGCCTATGTTAACTATCTGTGAAGCCTTTTTTCATCACTGTTAACCATAATTATTACACCTTGTATAGTAATTGTGTTTTTAAGCACAAATTTGTTTCAATGCCTGCCTTACATTTGAACTATAAGCATTTTGAAAACTGTGGTTATAACTTATTAATTGTCATAAGTCCAAGACCAAACATAATACACAAAGTAGATGCTAAGTTTATACCTGTTGTAGAGGAATACCAAAGCAACCACTCTTTTCCACTTTTAAAATCCCTTAAAATACCACACTTAACTTATGTTCTATAGATAGTTAATATAACCTTGAGGTTATACTTCTATAACCTCAAGGAGACAATTTTCAAACAGTAAAATTATCACACAAGCATGAGTTAAAATGAATTTGCAGTCTAACAAGGGTTTTGTAAATCTGTACCCTAATGTAAAATGAAAACTTTCTCTAGCTTCTGACTTCTGAATTTAGTTGTTAGAATAAGGCATATAATTCTTCCAGATCTGTATTTGAAATCAATCTCATTATTCTCCCACGGACTCTACTACTCCTATAATTCTAACCAAGTCTGTTTTCAGTATCTTGGTTGGCTGAGGTAAATAATGGAGAATAATTGGTGACTACTTATTTTAAATTGACAGTTTGAATCTGGGGACATTTTGTGATGACACTCCTTTTAGTAGGACTCTGTACCTCACAGCAAAAGAACATGTAAAAATAATAACATCAATTCATAATAACAACTAAACTGATGTCTTAATACTTTTCCAACTTATTCAGTAAGACAAAGAAATGATAAATCACAATACACATAACATCCCAACCTTAATAAACCTCTCTCATTGTGCCAATCATTGTGTCAAGCATTGCATAAATCATCTCCGATACTTACAAAGCCTTTCACTATGTGCATTATTATTCTTGTTTTAGAGATTAAAACAAAACAAAATAAAACCTAGGGTTCAGCATCAGCAACAGTGATGTCCTAAGTCTGAATGACAAGAAGTGGCAGAACAATGAAAAACGTTTTGTTTTATTGCAGAAGTGAGCTTCAGTATTTTTTTAACTTTATTTTTTCTTTTAGGCTATGCACTGAAAGAAATCTTTCCCTGATTTTAGGACAATGGTACGATTAGTGGCTACATTCCAAGGATGGTTGCTGGTGAGCAGTTACAGATGCCTTGAGACACAGGAGGAAGGAATAATTGGGTTTATGACGGGCAGCGACTCTGGTGTTCAGTGCAAGCTGGCTCTGTTGTTTTCTGGATGACCTTTGTTAGGTGTGCCAAGAGGTTTCCATTTTTAATGCTGCTGTTAGATGTCATTAGTAACAATGGCTGTGAATTTTGTCTTGTCACTTGCACTAACCTCAGAAGAGAATTTTCTAAGGGACCTATATCAGAGAAGGTCACTAGCTCTTTCTTTCATCAAACTACTGGCCTGTGATTAGTTACGGCAGGTAGGACATCAATGGAATGGTAAACTGTAGGTTTGGGAAACACAGGAGAGTTAAATTAGCACTAGGTTTCAAGACCAGGAAATTGAAATCACTATTGATCAGACGGACAAATAACTGGGGGGCCAGGAGTAGGGAAGAGGGAGACTAATTTTGTTCTCCTTTTCCATCAGAAAGACAAATTAAATTTTATAGTGTTGCACCAAATACTTTTACATATTGATTTTGAAATTTATGCTTGATATTTAAGATAGCAGAAAAGATATAGGAAAAGGGATGTGGATGTCGCCCAGGCCTATGGTAAGATGGTCTTTTATCAATAGTGATTTTAAAGATCTCCATAAAAGTGGGACACAATGTGGATATTTAAACAATTTCTGCATTTGTTCTCATGTGCATTATCTCAAATATTCTTCTTGAAAATCACAGTGGCTCTCACAAGGTGTTAGTTCTTCATTGAGGCTGTGAGATTGCGGCTCACGGAAAAGGAAAAATTTACGGCTCTAGAATTGATGCTCTCAGAGCTCCCTCTACTGCCTCTCCTTAATTCTAAAACCACGTAGCAGTGTTTTGGGGAAAGCTGAGAAACCGATCCAGAGATGAAGAAATTATGGGATTTTCCTGATGCATTAAAGTAAGAAAATACATGGAAAAAAGTGCTGCAGTGAAAGGACACCTTTCATGAGCACATATTATAGAGACTGGAGAAGAGGAGGGTGGAAGAAGTACTAATGCCTCATAGGCTTAAGGATCTTCATTGTTAAAATTATGTTTCATGTTTAGAAAGAAGTCACTAGTAAATATACGTGCCTTTAAAAATCATACCAATTTAAGCAACTGTATTGCTGGCATTTTAATCTCTTTGAAGTCCTTCTAAAGATGACAGACTCATATGTTTCTAACATCTGAGAAAATCATAAGCAAAATTTCCAAAATGCTACCCTTTTATAGCATACTAGAGGGGAAATATATCAGTCATTCATTTTTATCTATCTGATGACGGGGCTACGTTCCCATCATCAGATAGATAATTTCATTGTTGTGTGACTATCACCAGGGGTACTTATACAACCTAGGTCACTTAGGCTATGTGGTATAGCCTATTGTTCCTAGGCTATACATCTGTACAGTATGTAACTGCATTGAATATGGTAGGCAATTATAACACAATGGTAAGTGTTTACATGTCTAAACGTATCTAAAAATAGAAAAGGTACAGTAAAATTATGGTGGTATAATCTTAGGGGATCGCCATCATCTATGTAGTTTATTGTTAACTGAAACATTCTTATGGGCCTGGCATGGTGGCTCACGCCTGTAATCTCAACAATTTGGGAGGCCGAAGCAGGTGGATCACTTGAGGTCAGGAGTTTGAGACCAGCCTGGGCAATATGGTGAAATCCTGTCTCTGCCAAAAATACAAAAATTAGCCGGGCATGGTGGTGAGCACCTGTAATCCCAGCTACTCAGAAGGCTGGGGCAGGAGAATCCCTTGAACCTGGGAGGTGGAGTTTGCAGTGGGCCGAGGTCACACCATTGCACTTCAGCCTGGGAGTCACAGCTGGACTCTGTCTCCAAAACAAAACAAAAACAGAAAATCATCGTTTCGTAGTACAAAATTGTATAGTGCTATGGTGAGCTGTACTATGTGGCACGCCCCTTCAGATTGGATTCAAATATCATCTTTCTGGTTTGTCTTCATATCTTCCTTGTCTTTTCAGCAAAACTTGTTTTCAAACCATGTTCCCACTGCCCACTATTTAAAATCTCAAGTAGTATGTAACTAAATTTATTCCACTAATTGCAGTCTTTTAAAGGGCATTCCAGAAAGAAAGACCAGTGTTCACAGGATCCAAGCCAGGAAATCCTACCCAGGAAGGACTTGGACATTATCAGGAACTGTTCAGTTTTCCTGAAGTGCCAAAAGAGAGGCGATGAGGAATGAGATGCCACTGAAGAAGTGGACAGGCAATGATTAATACTGGGCCACAAAGTCTACGCTAATCTTTAATTAAAAGGCAGTGCAAGGCAAAGGAAATGTTTTAAGTATGGACATGCTGAAATGGGAAATAATGGGACTGGTGTGTTTAAGATTCGTTAGCTGTTGTCAAGAGAACCAGGTGCAGAAAAAAGGAGATGAAAGCTCTAAATAATGTTTCTTGGCCAGTTGGAGTGCCTTACTCTCCTAATCTCAGGGATTTTGGAGGCTGAGGTGAGGCTGTTGGTTGAGTCCACGAATCAGAAAACAGCTTGAAACAACAGTTGCTGGAGAGGATGTGGAGAAATAGGAATGCTTTTACACTGTTGATGAGAGTGTAAATTAGTTCAACCATTGGGGAAGACAGTGTTGGGATTCAAGGATATAGAACCAGAAATACTATTTGATCCAGCAATTCCATTACTGCGTATATATCCAAAGGATTATAAATCATTCTATTATAAAGACACATGCACATGTATATTTATTGCAGCACTGTTCACAATAGCAAAGACTTGGAATCAACCCAAATGCCCATCAATGATAAACTGGATAAAGAAAATGTGGCACATATACGCATCGAATACTATGCAGCCATAAAAATGGATGAGTTCATGTCCTTTGTAGGGACATGGTTGAATCTGGAAACCATCATTCTCAGCAAACTAACACAAGAGCAGAAAACCAAACACCATGTGTTATCACTCATAAGTGGGAGTTGAACAATGGGAAACATGGACACAGGGAGGAGAACATTACACACTGGGGCTTGTCACTGGGGGTGGGAGAGCTAGGGGAGGGAGATTATTAGGAGAAATATCTGATGTAGATGACAGGTTGATGGGTGCAGAAAACTACCATGGCATGTGTATACCTATGTGGCAAACCTGCATGCTCTGCACATGTATCGCGGAACTTAATGTATGATAAAAGTAAAAGAAAAGAAAAAGAAAAAAACAAGAAAAGAAAGCAACTTGAAGAGCATAGCAATACCTGTCTCCACAAGACAATTAAAAATCAAAATAAATTAGCTAGGAATGGTGGTGTGTGCCCGTAGTCCCAGTTATTTCAGAGACTGAGGCAGAAGGATTGCTTGAGACTATGAGTTCTAGACTGCAGTGAGCTAGGATTGTACCACTGTATCCTAGCCTAGGTGACAGAGCAAGGCCCTGTCTCCAAAATAAATACAGACATACATAAATTAAATAAAATAACTACTATTTCCTATCTTCAGGACACTTTCAGTATGATATGTTAGAGGTGACATATAAAGCATAGCAAATAAAGTATTATGTAATGTAACTTTTAATTACACTTTCAACTTTGAAGTTGTAGATTGGTGTGCTGTTTTAAGAAGTAATGCAGAAAGATCTCATATTGTTCACACAGTTTACCCCAATAAAAGTCTCTTATAAAACTATAATACAATATCACAACCAATATAGTGCTATTTGTAGTTAAGATACGGAATATTTCCATCACTGCAAGGATCCCCTATATTGTCTTTTTAAAACTAAACTCCTTCCCTCCTGCCCAATATCCTCTTTAAGCCCTAGCCACTAGGTCTCTTTTTCAATTCTGAAAATTTGTCATTACCATAATGTTACATAAATGAAATAATATAGCATGTAAACTTTTGGAATTAACTTTTCTTCACTGAGCATAATACGCTGGAGATTCATCTAGATTATTGCCTATATCAATAGTATGATCTCTAAAAATTTGCTGACTAGCATTTAATGTTGTGGATGTATAATAGTTAATGTGAGCTTTTAATCCATTGAAGGATATCTGGGTTGTTTCCAATTTCGGACTCTTATAAATAAAGCTGTTATAAATATCCATGCAAAAGTTTCATGTTAACATAAGCTTTCCTTTATTTGGGATAAAGGCTGAAGAGTACAATTGTTTGGTCTTGTGGTAGTTGCATTTTAAATTATTTTTAAAGTATTCTTCAGAGTGTCATGTCATTTTAAGTTCCCACAAAGGAAATATGAATGGATCAATTCATCAGTACCCTCATCAGCATTTGCTGTTTATCTGTCTATCTATCTACCTACCTACCTACCTATCATCTAACTATCTATCACCATTTTAATAGATGTTTGGCGATGGCTTACGTGATTTTCATCTACATTTCCCTAATGAATAATAATATTGAACTTCTTTTTATGCAATTATTTGTCTTTGGTGAAATGCTCTTTGTATCTTTTGACTATTTTCTAACTGTATTTTTTTTTAATATTGAGTTTTGAGAGGTTTCTAGATAGCCCAGAGACTAGCTCTTTGGTGGAGGTATGGTTTCTACATTTTTCTTCCAATCCGTAGCTTGTCTTTTCATCATATTGCCAGAGTCCTCACAGAGTAAAATGTACTGATTTTGTTGAATATAATTTATCATTTTTTCATGGTACAGATTGTGATTTTGGTATCAAGTCAAAGAACCCTATCCTTACCTCTTCCATAGTCCTGGATCCAAAAGATTATCTTCCGTTTATTTATTTTTTTTAATAATTATTTGTATTGCTTTTTAAATTAACTCTATAATCTATTTTCATTTAATTTTTATACAATATGTAAAAGTTAGTTTGAGGTTCATTTTTGCCTATGGAGTTTCAATTGCTCCAGCACCATTGATTTAAAAGTTATCTCTACCGCATTTAATTGCTTTTTACATTTTTGTCAAAAATCATATGGACATATCTGTGTGGTTTTAGTTCTTGACACTCTATTCTGTTCCCTTCAACTACATGTCTTTCCCTCCAATAATACCAGAGTCTTGATTACTGGAGCTATTTAATAAATGTTGAAACAAACTAGACTTTGTCTCTCTCATTTTAATCTTATTTTTCAAAATTGTTTTAGTGATTCTAGATTAGTTTCCTTTTCCTGTATATTTTAGAATAATCTTGCATATATTTCTAAAAATTCTTTTTAAGATTTTAATAGCAAATGAATAAAACTTTTATATCAATTTGGAGATAATTGATATACTACGAAGTTGAATTTTCCAGTCTGTAAACCCGAATTTCTTCATTTATTTAAATCTTTAATGTCTTTGATCAGCATCTTGTAGTTTTCAGTATATTACTCCTGCATGAGTTTTTCAGATTTATATGTAAATATTTTTATTTTACTATCTTATTCAATTTTGCTGTCCACATGTTCATTGCTAAACAATAGGAATACATTTGATTTGTGTAAGTTTATCTTGTGTCATGCAACCTTATTGAAATCATTATTATTTATTGAATACATTTTCTTGGTAACTTGGTAGGTTTCCTGGGGTTGCCTATATTGACAATAATATTATCTGCATATTAAGGAGTTTTATTTATAATTTGCATGCCTTTTATTTTTTATTTTTTTTGCCACGTTTATTGCACTGTGTTTTAAAAGATATCTGTCATTCTCAACATTAGTAGGAATGAATTCAGTCTTTTATTATTAGGTAAATGTTAGCTGTAAGTTCCATAAACACTCTTTATCAAGTTCAAATGTCTTCTTCATCATTGGTTTAGTCATTTTTATGATGTCACTTTAAAATCTTTGGAAGACAATTCTAATAACCCTGTCATCTCAGTGCTGACATCTTTTAGTTGTGTTTTCTATTCAATTTGTGATGTGTCTGTTTTTTTGTATTAGATGTAACATCATGGGATGTGTGTGTGGCCTTATTAATACTTGGTGGTGGTGAAAGTCCTCCACCAGGCTTCCTCTGACACAACCCCAACTGGGAGGCGAGGGGTCCCTTGTTACTGCTGACATGGGGGTGCAGGGTTGGAAGTCTAGGCTGCCCATGTATCTCTTCTGATACCATGTTGGAAGTGGCAATGAAAGCTACCACGTGATAGAGATGAAAGTTCTGGCTCACTTTTCTGATGCTACTCTGATGCAGGTGTTGGGAAGCATCATTGCAGCTTGCTGAATGAAGGTAGCAGTCCATATTTATCATTCCGGCTGTGCTAGTGTTAATGAGAGTAGGGCCACAGTTTTTGTTGTGGTGCCTGTCTAAAGTACATTATTTTCTAAAATATTACTTTCTTGCTAGAACTCCTCTTTTCTGGTCTTTCAGCTAAAGAGAGCCGGCTTTCATTGGGGATTTCTGTCTGTAGCCATTGACATTTCTAGTAGGGTGACTTCTTTAGCTCTGGGTCTGGGATAAATAAGGCGAAAAGGAAACCCAAGGAATTCACCACTGTGACATTCCTTAGGCCCAGGGTTCCCTGGCACGTTTCTCTTCTTCTCTCCTTCACAATGTTTTTATGTGTGTTTTATATATAATACCCTAGGCTTTTAGTTGTTCTAAGCAGAAGAAATAGAAAAAGTATATCTATTCTGTATTTCATATATAATGTGTATCTATTCTGTGTTTTATATATAATGCCCTAGGTTTTTAGCTGTACTTAGCAGAAGAAATAGAAAAAAGTGTATGTATTCTGTATTTCCAGAAAATAAATTCTCAAGAACACACATTTTCATAAAGTCTAGACTCCCTTAGCAGCTCTTGTGAAATAAAGCAAGAAAGATGGTCAGTGTTAGAATATATAAAGTGAAGAAAAAGAGGATGTTTGAAGGAATTCCAAGCACAGCAAACATTTTGAGGACCAAATGTTCGTTTATAAATGTGCTATAATGGTTGCAAAGCAAGAGTAGCTTTATTTAATAATGTTGACCATAGCTTTGTAAACTTCATCATGGGAGCCTTGGCTTTGTTTGTTTATTTTTCCTTAACCACTTCAGTCTGATACTTCATATACTTCTAATTATTATACATTAATTAGTTTGAAAACACCGGCAGTTGGAACAAAAGGCATTATAGGACAACTGTATTTTTAGAATTGATGTTAAAAATAACCAGAAAGAAAATAGGGAACAGTAAAATAATAATTTCACCCCTTTAGGGAGAAATATGTTGTCAATATGCTGAGAGACAACACATTCTATGTATGTACTGCAATACGCAATAGCAGAAATGTAACTGTACTTGTTGTTAAACATCAAATATTTTACTGCAATGCAATCACAATATGTTATAGAGGAGTAAATGGCATTTTTAGTTTTCTTGGGCTCTTGGTGCAAATCCAGTTATATTAAAAGTCAGAGTTGTAAAATCAATGTGGCCCTGTGCTGGTTGATTCCAAAGTGAGTGAGAATTGTTAAGGCAACTGTCAAAGACCGAACAATTGTACTTAATGAAATCCAATTTCATCTATGGAAGGCTTTTGGTCCAGGCTCAGACTCTAAGGCCCATATCAACAAGTGAAAAAGAAAAAAAGAATAGTAGAAAAAGTCTACTTGGTATCATTAATAAACTTGCTTAGGTAATGTGGAAGAATATGTTTTCTGAAACATTCAGGATGATATTTCATTACCACATGCCCTTGTAGTATCTGGACAGAATGGAGGTTTATTTCTCCTCTCTTTTACTGCCTTAATCAATATATTGCAACAGAAATGAGTTTGTATAGGATTCATAGCTAGGTTATTAAAGACAATATACTTTTCTTATGGCTCTCTCTTCTTTTCCTTTTATTCTTTCTCTCTTGCTTTTAGAAACAGGCTACTTTTTTTTTTTTTTTTTTTTTTTTTTTTTTTTTTGAGATGGACTTTCACTATTGCTGCCCAGGATGGAGTGCATTGGCATGATCTTAGCTCACCACAAGCTCCTCCTCCTGGGTTCAAGCAATTCTCCTGCCTCAGCCTCCCGAGTAGCTGGAATTATAGGCATGTGCCACCATGCATCGCTATTTTTTTTGTATTTTTAGTAAAGACGGAGTTTCTTCTTGTTGGTTATGCTGGTCTTGAGCTCCCCACCCGAGGTGATCCACCTGTCTTGGCCTCCCAAAGTCCTGGGATTACAGGCATTAGCCACTGCTCCCAGCCCAGGCTACCATTTTGTAAGAAATCTCAGATCTTATGGAGAGGACATGTTATTGTCCCAGTACACAGGTCCAGTTAAATTCTAAAGAGGCATAAGAGGTTAGCCAGAATCAACTGCCAGATCTATGAGTGAATGATTGCACAGTTCTTTTAAACACCAAGCTTACAGGCCACCAGAGCTGACATCATATGGTAAACTTGTGGAATGTGAACACAATTAGGTGTCAAAGTATACCTGTGACATGGAAACATTATTTAATCTACTGAACACTGGTATTACCTTCTGCTAAAAAAGAATATCTATTGTCATGCTTGTTATACAATTTAAATAACATAATTGCCATAAATTGTTTATTAGAGGGCTTTGGACATTCTGAACATGAAATAAAACTTGTCCTTTCTTCTTTGTATATTTAAACACAACTGTGATGGTTGAAGTACAGTAGTCTGCTCTTATCCATGGTTTTGCTTTCTGAAGTCTTAGTTACCTGTGGTCAACAGTGGTCTGAAAATATAAATGAAAAATTCCAGAAATAAGCCATTCCTGAGATTTAAATTGCCTGATCTTCTAAGTAGCCTGAGGACATCTTGTGCTATTCTGCTCTTTCCATCTTGGGATACAAATCATCTCTTTGCTCAGCATATCCATGCTGTAAGGGCTCCCAGACCATTAGACTTAGGAGGCTTCTTGGTTTTCAGATCAACTGTTACACTATCACAGTGCTTGGGTTCAGTCCTCTCCACTATTTCAGCGATCCCCTGGGGTTTTGGAATGATTCCCCTGCAGGAAGGACAAATTGTTTAATTTAGATTGTCTAATAATAGAGAGCATGAACTTCATTGAAAAGAGGTAGACAGGTTATGTTAAGAAACTTGGAATCCAGGCCTGGGGAGCAAAATAGTGCTCTTTCACTTGTTTTAATGCTACTGACAGAAATAAAAAAAGACAAGCAAGATAATCCCTTAAGGTAAATGTTATGGCAATTGGAAAGAGTTAAGAGAAAAAAATGAAATTTTTAGGGAAAGAAAGGACAAAAATAAAAAGTTGAAATGGATTGTCTAAGTCAAAATTTGGAGAACATACTTATATCTCAGGATTGATAGTTGGAGAAAACAGTGTACTGGAAATCACATTAAACAACAACAACAGAAAGACAGATAAATTGGCTAATTCTAGGGTCTCGGGGTTAAAAGGTTCTGATAAGTTTATCTGAAATCTGGCACTTGAACGGCTATGAATACATAGATTCCAATGTATTTAAACGATATTCCAAAACACTAAGACATCTTTTCCCATTTCTGGTTGTTTAAATGTTTGCTTTTCATTGTATCAGTATCTTTTCTTGAATACACAAGGTATTTACAAAGATAGCATGTTATTCTTTCCCATGAAACACTGTGTAATGGTTTAAGAAAATTACAGTCTTTATCTAGGGTTTTCTTTTTCTTAGGAAAATCAAAAGAAAAAAGTACTTTTAATGACTCCCTGAAGGGCTTGCTTGGAAATCTCCTCACATCCTGATACCCTTCCTTTGGGCATGCTCTGTTTGCACCAAGCTAATTGAGTAACACGGAATATATATGTGATTTACAAAGTATAAACAACAGAAACCATGATTGTGATTTTACAAATGTATTCAATATGGATTGTATTTGTTATTTATAGAGTGTATAGATCTGATTTTGTGACTTCA
Organism: Sapajus apella; assembly: GCF_009761245.1. Classification (NCBI taxonomy): domain Eukaryota; kingdom Metazoa; phylum Chordata; class Mammalia; order Primates; family Cebidae; genus Sapajus; species Sapajus apella. Next base: position 7,178,130 of record NW_022436955.1, on the reverse strand, counting down.
GGCATTCAAATTGTGAAGACTGTCAGGGTATAATCTTAGCATTCTGTTAAATGACGACTATTTGAATTTAGAAATGAATTTCAAAAAACTAAAGAAAAGTTGAGGGAAGAGTTTTATGTTATAACATATCTTGAAAAAACAATTCTCCCTCATTTAGTAATTGATAAAAACATTTTTCAAAACAGTGTTCACAAGTTCACATGTTACATATATTGCTTTGATTATGGTTTCTTTAAAGCTCACATGATTATTTTGTGTTAACAGTGAGTAAGAAACTCATTTGGACACAGATAATCAATTATTATTTGAGAGATGATTATTTGATAAGCATTACTGCCACATTCTAGAATTTCACAGTCCCTGATAAACTGATTTATATAAATGACACTTGCAGTTGTGGCTAAGGAAGAATTCTAATATAAAAAGATACTTCATGTAATATGGACCTATTTCCTTCTTTCAATATAGAGTTTATTCAGGAATACAGGTTTCCCCATAGGAAAGTGTCAGAAAAGACAGATATCCCAAAACTAAATTAATGTCAAATATAATATAAAGGTATTTTTATGGTGTTGCAAAAAAGTAATTAGCCAACGCCTTTGACTAAAGAATGGGAAAGCTGAAATTTATGAAACACATCTGGTATAAAGCCCATTTCCTGCCATACTATTTTATTTTTAAAACACTTTTGTTTCATTATTGTAGCAGAACAAACAAAAGAAATGCATTTGAGTTGTTTTGTTTTTCAGTGTAAAAGGAAGAAAATCATGCTTTTTTTTTTTTTTTTTTGGCTATCCAAATGTGAATTTCAGATAAACTAAAAATGAAAAATACGTACTGAAACAAAAAGAAATGCAAAAAGCTAAGAGTTTATTAAATAATGTTTAGTAAGTTGCAGAGTGTTTTAGTCTTACGGTTGAAAGAACCCATTTTTACAGATTAGCCACAGAAGCAGAGGATAAAGACTAAATACATATTTTTAAATACTATGGATTTACTTTATTACCATGACTGAAAGGATATGCAATAACTATGGAAAAAAATACATTAATTCCAGATATTCGTGACTTAGACTTCTTCACTTATTAGCTTGATTTATTAGGCTTCTTCACTTTTCAGCTTATATGAGAGTCTGCATTCTTTTTTTGTTTTTTTTTTTTTTTTGAATTGGAATTTCACTTTTTTTGAGCAGGATAGAGTGCCATGGTGCAATATTGGCTCACTGCAATCTCCTCCTGGGTTCAAGTGATTCTCCTGCCTCAGCCTCTCAAGTAGCTGGGATTATAGGCATTCACCACCACGCTTCTACTAAATTCTACTAAAAATCTTGTATTTTTAGTACAAATGGGGTTTCACCATTTTGGTCAGGCTGGTCTTGAAGTCCTGACATCAGGTGATCCACTGGCCTGTGCCTCCCAAAGTACGGGGATTACAGCACGCAAACACCCAAAATTCTCATTTTTTGTGAGTATTACATATAAAATATCCAGACACCTAACAGGGCAGAGTACTCATTTTTATCAAAGAAATAAAAATTAATTTTTGTTTTTATTGAAATACCATGTAAAGATTTCTTGTAAAATTTTCCTCCATGTGTTAACAGAGAAGGTGTTTATTCTCCTCTGTGCATTTTTTTTTCCCATTCGAATTGACAATGAGCCAACTTTCTCTAGAAGGCACGGAATAATCTATATTGAAAGATGCTTACTAGTTGAAGAAGGCAGAGGGCAGAGCCATCTTGCTTTTATGGTAATCCAGTCCACTTTGTTGACACACTTATATTCTGATCTACTGAAGCTGTTTAGAACTGAAACCAAACATACTCTTTGTATACTATTTTCAAAATTAGAAAAAAAGAAACTGAGTTATATCTCTATAGTGTTGAGCACATTTATGTGGGGGCAATCAACTTCACAGAACTTAATACTGGTCTATATATTAGAATTCCTCAGCCTTGTTCACTTATTATTTTTTCTTTTCTTTTTTTCCCCTTTTACAGAAAGCATTCTGTAAATGTCTTATTAGTGCTAGGCTTTGTGTGCCTATACATAGGTAAGGAATAACGTGAAAGTATAACTGTTTTGAGACAGCTTCTAGGATGGTTGTAGGAGAATCTTCTTATGAATAAATCATTTCCACATATAGTTTATTTATATATTAAATATAATTTATTTTGATGTATCATACGATCAATTATATATATAATTTATGTATACACCATTGTAATATTTATAATTATATATCTTTGTTACAAAAGATACTTATCTTTATGGAGTTCTAAATCTAATAGTGGTATAAGGAAAATAACAAGGCTACAAAAAACGTCAATCTGCAAGTACTTTCTCCCCAACCCCTCCATTGGTTTTGCATTTTATTTCACTTTGTGATTCATGTTGTTTCATAGCAGGCATGTCTGTGGATTCTGTCTTTGCTCTCTTGTTTTACCTCACTGAAATATTTATAATGTAGAGCTTTAACAGTGTTGAACATTTCTACTGCTGTCAATTTGCATTTTCTTCCATAGACTTGAGCTCCAATGGCATTCGAAGAGACTAGAATCTGCTCTACTAATTACTATCTAAGATGATTGAGAGACTTAAAGCCAGATATATTTCATTAAAGAAAAGCTAGACTTTCTTTAAACCCATTTGCATGCTCTCTCTCTCTCTCTCTCTCTCTTTTTTTCTCATCTCTCAGATCCCTTCAAGCACCTTCTTATTTCACACATTGGATTTAAGGTACTAATGTGTCTTGATTTACTTCTCAATCAATCAGTCAATTCTCGGCCCATTAAGCAGAGACTAAAAGAAAAATAAGAGAACTTAATGGACACCTGAATAAACTTAGGAATAACCCTTTCTGTTCACCAGTAGGTGGGTAAAGATAATTACATAACACTAGTCAGAAAATTATTTACATCTTTGCACTTGAAAAGCCCTCTTTTTTTTTATTAAAAAGCAAATATCCATATTTATTAATTAAGCTAGTATTACTAGTACCTGTGGTTTACATAGAATTTATTTTATATTAGTCTCTGTGCTGCTTGCTTTGGATCGATTGACTCATTTTATAAGTGAAATTCTGATAAGGCAACAGGGACTAATTTACGAAAGTGGAGAGAATAGAAACTTCTTGCAGTGATTTTGAAAGAAGTAGATAAATATATTGACTCTTCTCTTAGTGAGAGGTGGAATCCTCCTCATCTCCTTCCCCTTAAAACCACGTGGGCTCTGAGACTGTTTCCAACAACAGCCTGTAATACAAGTAATTGTACATTATGTCATGATCACAATGCACCTTTCATTTTTCTCTCAGGTATTGTCTGTCTTCAGAGATCGTAACTACTATGTAAGCTGTCTGACTATGCTGAGTGCGCCATGTTGTGAGGAAGCTCAAATTATTCCACATGCAAAAAAAACCACATTAGTTCTCAGACTACATTAAGAGAAAAAGATGCCCAGCTCTCTCCCACCTGCTCTTCTAGCTCCAGCCACCACCAGACTGTAATCACATGTAAGTTGCAAAGTCAGAACCACAAATCAGAGCCTGTCTTGAATTATTCAACCACCGTATCTGAGAGATAGAATAGTTTTTGTTCATTTTAGCCAATAAATTTTGAGATAATTTATTATTTATCAATTGCTACAAAGAATACTAAGTTCTGTACTTTCTTGCATACCCACTTTATTTACAAAGCCTTAAATCTTTATAAAGCCTCTAAATACTACTTACGACTTGCTGCTTTGCTTGAGATTATTCTAAACAATTCTCAAGATATTTAGAGTAGATTTTATGTATCAGAGTATAGCAGTTCAGAGCCTAGAAAGATGCCAAATTCAGAAATCTCTATAACTTAAGAACAATTGGGGCTCAAGAGACAGACAAGTAAAGGGTTACAAATGTGAGAATACCAGAACACAGGGCCTTCTCAAGCTTTCACTAGTTGCAGTTTGTATCATTTATTAACAATAGTATGTTCTTGCTTTAAAACGCATGATCCTGTGTAATTTCATTTGAAAAGGAAACTTTATAGGCAGTAGTATGTGTCACTCAGGCAAGATATAATAAGCATAATTGCCACTACATTTTAAAGGTAAGAGACTTTGGTGGTGAAAGAAGTTCTTCATTTTATTCATGACACAGGTTAACCCAGGGGCAAACACAATTCAAATTCAGGTCTACAGTTTTTGTTATGACAGAGTGCTTCTAGATGCTGGAGTAAATAATAAAGTCTCAGTTCCCCTCCCTCCCTTTTGTTTTTTTTCATCCAACAATACCTATGGCTTGGCAACTGAGCCCATTTCTCAGATCTGGATGAACCTTACACCCCAAGGAGTAACAGTCAACCATGCCCAAAAGCAAATATGTTGATATGATGGGTCAGGCACAGAGTTTGGAAAACTTTATTGTCCTAAGGAGGTGCCAAACAACAGATCAGTTTAGGTTAAATGAGGTCAGTATTTTCTTTATAAAGTTTTTCTGTGTCATATTAAATATAAATAGTGCCTGAATTTCCTGTGCCAACTCTCCTGTGACATTCATGAACAGACCTACTTCTGAGCTCTAGTAAAACACTTCCTCCTTTTCCCTCCAAGTCTTTGGAGTGTTAGTGGCTCCCTGTTTTCTAAATTCTGAGTTGTCTCACATCTCTTTGACAACTTCTTGTTTCATTCATTAACTGTGCAAACAATTTCCTCTAAAAAATATCTTTTTAAAACATATACTGTTTTCTTATTTTTTGAAAGGCAATATAGCTACTATTACTATTCCCATTTTGCAAATTAAGAAAACGATAACATGAGGTGATAAAGTGAACAATTTTCCTAAGGTCACAACAAAAGTTATCAAGAGAATCAGGTTTATATAGTCATGTCCCACATAAGAATATTTTTGTCAACAAAGGACTTCATATGTAATGGTGGTCCCATAAGATTATAATGAAGCTGAGAAATTCTTATCTTTTAATGACACTGGAGTGGTCAAAATGCCGTAGCACAATCAATGCGTTACTCACATGTTTGTGGTGATGCTCAGGTAAGCACACCAATTGTGCTGCCTGTCATATGAAAGTCTAACACATATATATAGTACATAATACTTGATTATGATAATAAATGACTTTGATACTGGTTTATGTATTTACTATAGTATGATTTTTATTGTTATTTTAGAATGACCTCCTTCTACTTATAAAAATAAATATTAGAACAGGTGTGGGAGCTCACGCCTGTAATCTGTAATCCCAGCAATTTGAGAAGCCAAGGTAAGTGGATCATGAGGTCAAGAGATCGAGACCATCTTGGCCAATACACTGTCTCTACTAAAAATACAAAAATTAGCTGGGCATGCTGGTGTGCACTTGTAATCCCAGCTGCTTGGGAGGCTGCCGCAGGAGAATTGCTTGAACCCAGGAGGCAGAGGTTGCAGTGAGCTGAGATAGCACCACTGCACTCCATCCTGGCGACAGAGTGAGGCTCCATCTTAAATAAATAAATAAGTAAATAAATGTTAACAATGAAAACAGCTTCAAGCATGTCCTTTAGGTTGTGTTTCAGAAGAAGTCATTATTATCTTAGGAAATAAGAGTTCCATGTGTGTTTCTATCACTGATAACCCTCCAGTTGGAAAGATGTGGAGATGAGACAGTGATACTGAGGACCCTGACCCTGTGTAGGCTTAGGATAATGTTCGTGCCAATGTTTTAGTTTTTAACATGGGTTTACCAGCTAACAAATAAAATTTAAAAATTAAAAATATTAGAAAACTTATAGAATAACAACGTAAAGAAAAATATTTTTGTGCAGCTGTCCAATGTGTTTGTATTTTAAGAGTAAAGGTTATTATAAAAATAGTAAAAAAAAATCCTTTCAGAGATAAGAAATTATAAAGTATGAAATTTGCAATAATATGAGGTTAACTTAGAGGAAAGGAATTTTTTTAAATGAACGTGATGTAGTGTAAGTGTACAGTGATCATGAAGTCTACAGTAGAGTACAGGAATGTCCTTGCCCTTCACATTCACTCACCACTCGCTCACTGTCTTATCCAGAGCTTCTTATAGTCCTACAAGCTTCATTCATAAGTGCCCTATACAAGTGTGCCACTTTTTATCTTTTATGTGGTGTTTTTATTGTATCTTTTTCATATTCATATATGTTTGGATATACAAATCCTTACCATTGTGGTACAATTGTCTATAGTCTTTAGTACAGTAACATGCTGTACAGGTATAGCCTAACAACTGACTATATACTATATCGCCTAAGTGTATCTGTACCTGTAGGTATGTGTATATGTGTATGTGTATGTTTATGTATTTAATTTTACTAATATTAATTTTCTCTCAGAAATGTGGAGAGTCAGTGAGCGTGTGTGTTAAAAAAGGCCTCTTCTCAACATGTAAGAATCCCATCAAATATTTTTTTTCCTAAGCTGTTGTAAATGAAGTTACTTAATTTTGGGCTTTGTCTTTTGACTATATGGTAACAATTCATTGAATAGAAATAATTATATTTTAGAGTGGCAATCATATAAATACAGTTATCCTCTTAAAACTGTCTTTTTCATCATCATTATTCTTTTTTAAGTTGTCTTATTTTTTCAAATAAAACTGTTTCATTGACTTCTCTATGATCAACTATTTTAAAATTCATCCTACTATGAATATATTTTGTGATAACTAAACTTTTAAAGAAAAATCTAACAATTCACTTTGCTTTTTTATAAAGCTGTCTATACATAGTCCAAAAAGAACAACTAAATTGGAATTATGTCAGTAAGAATGATGGAATAAGAATCTCCAAATACCTGTTAGTTCATAAAAGAAAGACAACACAGATTAAAATCATTATAATCAATTCTTTAGATCTCTTTAACCATTTTTTTTTTTTGAACAATCTAAGGAGTGTTTTTTAAAAAACAAACAACAAAACAAAACAAAACAAAAAACCCACACCACCACCAATAACAACAAAACAGCTGAATCTTGGTAGGAGTAATGAGCTTTCTAGTATTCTGTCTTATTTCCATCCTACTCTATCGCTTCCATTGTATCCTTGGTTAGAAACCAGTAGGCCCATTACCACAATGAACTCCAGCAGCCAAGCGGACATTGACAGGGACAAAACAGGACTAAATCTTACCAAATGCTCCATTGCCAGAAAATTGTCATTATTTGATCACTCGGATGTTTCTTAGGAATTCCCACTCGTGGGGAGGACTTCTTGTTGTTTGACCTGACTTAGTCTTCAGTCAAGGCAAACAGTCATTTCCCAGGCGTAAGTCTGTTGAATCCAAAGAGAGGTAATTATTCTGCACTACCTCTCTCTGAGGTAGTGATAACAGCGATGAAAAGAGGCTGACTAAAATACCTAATATAAAAACCTTGGGAATGAAATGTTCATAGCAGGCCTTGGATGAAGTTTAAAATGCAGGTATAGGGTTGTGCACATAACAAGCAGTGTTAGCATGAAATAGAAAGACCTGAGAATATCCAAGGCTCTCAGCTCTTGTTTACCTTGAGAAAGTATAAAGAATAAGACAGAATTTTATAATTTTGAACTGAAGCTGAAGGTAAGCCACAAGACACACCTAGAACCCTCTGCAAATGCAGAAAGACTTATTGATCCAAGGCCTTTGAGGACATTACTGTCCAACTACTGGCCGATCGCTAATCTAACACTGAAGAAACTTTAGTGGGAATACACTACAAAGGATACAGGCTTCATAGAATGAATTCATGAAATTCACTAAATAAGCAAACAGCAATACCAACAGCAATATAAAATTTTTATTGTTATTATATTGTTATTATACAGCAATATAAAATCAAAAGCTTGGCAGGGAGGAAAATATGATTTTCAAAGTTGCTACATTACATATTTTTAAATAGCTATTTTTAAACAAAAAGTCATTAGATATGCGAAGAAGGAAGGAAGGAAGGATGTCCCACTCACAGAGAGAATGCAGTCAACAGAGACTGTCTCAGGAGGCCCAAACAGAAGATTCAAAGTAAAAATATTGTTGTTAATATTTTAAATTTTATTAATATTACTAAAAAATATTTTAAACAGTCATTTGAAATACGTTTAAAGGACTAAATATAACCATGTCTAAATATAAAACATAAAAAATTGGAATGGCAGATGTAATCTGGCAGACAAAAGAATTAGCAAACTTAAAAATATGTTGATTATCCACTTAACAGAAGACAGAAAAAAAGAAAAATGAACAGTCTCAGATCTCAGAAAAACAAAAAAAAAATGCAAAGAAGGAAAATGAACAGAGTTTCAGATCAAAGACCTCATGTAAGACATCATCAGACACAAAAGCATATGCATAATGGGAGTTTTAGAAGGAGAAGAGATAGAAAATGGGAAAAATAATATTTGTAGAAATAACGGAATAAGCTTTCGAACTGGAAAGAAAACATTAATCTGTACATCCATGAAGCTCGATATAAACTTCAAGTCAGATGAATTCAAAGAGATTGACAACAAACTGAGATTGTTGCTAGTACCCTTGCCCTATAGGAAATATTAAAAGGAATCCTTCAGGCTTAAGTGAAGTAATGACATTGGGAAATATGAGAGCTAATATAAATGTATTTTTAAAATTACTTTATTGAGGCATGAGTGACATTTAAATAGCTAAACATATTTAATATATACATCTTGATGAGTTTCAAGGTAAGTATACACCTGTGAAACAACCACCACCCCTGAAGGGGGTGTGTCATTGCCTCTCAAAATTTCTTCCGACCTCCTTTTTATTATCATTGGGGTTTTATGGGTATGTGTTTATTTTTGGTAGGAACACTTTATAGAAGCTGCATAAGCTATACCCTCTTAGCATATTTCAAGTATATAATGAAGTATTGTTAGCTATAGACATTATACCTTATAATAGAGATCCAGAACTTATTTATCTTGCATAAGAGAATCTATGGGTCTTTTAACCCTCACTTCTAATTAATCAGTCTCCCTAGACCCTGGCAACCACTATTTTATTCTCTGCATCTCTGCGTTTGGCTATTTTACCTGCCACATATGAGTAAGATCACATAGTATCTCTCTTTCTGTTTCTGAAGTATTTCACTTAACAATGATTTCCAGTCTCATCCATGTTGTCACAAATGGCAGAATTTCCTTTTTACTAATGGCTAAATAATATTTCATTTTATATATATAATGGAATTACATATAAAATTATAATTATAAAATTGGAATTATATATATAATTGAATTGTGTATTATACTATATGTTATAATTATATACAATGGAATTATATATAATTCATATATATTATGTAATATATTTGATATAAATGCTATTCCTATATATTATAATTATAATTATATATATTCCATTATATATAATAATTCTATTATATACAGTTATAATGTATGTATATAGGAATATTATTTACCATTTTATATATAAAGAAAATCCTTGTTATTTGTGTCATCCCATTAATGACCTATATTGTTTACATATCTGCCTAGTGTGAAAAATGTTTAAATAAATAAGGGAGTTCCAATGTCTCTTCAAGATATTGATTTCAGTTTACTTGGATATACACCCAGAAGTCATATTCCTACATCACATGACACTTCTATTTTTAATTTTTGAGAAATCTTAAACTATTTTCCATAATGGCTCTATCAGTTTACATTTACACTATCAATGTGTAAGCATTCCCTTTCCTCAACTTCCTTGTTAACACTTGTTACATTTATCATAATTTTTTAAATAATGGCCATCCTAACAAGTGTGAAGTGATATTCATTGTCGCTTTAACTTGTATTTCTCTGATTAGTGATGTTGAGCAGTTTTTCATATACCTGTTGGACATTAGTGTGTCTTCTTTAGGAAAATGTCTGTTCACGTCCTTTGCCCATTTTCATTTGAGTAATTTCAGTTTGATTTGTTTGATATTCAGTTTATATGAGTTTCTTGTATATTGTGGTTTTTTACTCCTTATCAGAGGTGTAATTTGATAACGTTTAATGTCATTCCACAGGTTGCCTTTTAATTTGTTGGTTGTTTCCTTCATTGTACAGAAGCTTTTTAGTTTAATGTAATCCCATTTGTTAGTTTTTGCTTTTGTTGCCTGTGCTTTTGATTTTATATACAAAAAAATGTTTTGCCAACACCAAGGACAAGGAGCCTTTTTTCAATGTTTTCTTTTAGGAGTTTTACGATTTCAGGTTTTACATTTAGATCTTTAATATACTTTGTGTTCATTTTTGTGCACTATTTTAGGTAAGCATCCAATTTTATTATTTTGCATGTTAATATCCAGTTCTCCCAATACCAGTTATTAAAGAGAACAGCATTTCTCCATTATGTATTCTGGGCGCTCTTGTTGATATATATTTGATTTATATGTGTGAGTTTATTTCTGGACTCTATATGGTGTCTTATTGGTTTGTCTGCTTGTTTTATGCCATTACCATACTGTTTTCATTACTATCACTTTCTAATGTAATTTGAATTGGTATGAAAAAGCCTGATGTCTCCAGCTTTGTTCTTGCTCCAGTTTACCTTGGCTATACAGGGCCTTTCTAGTTCCAGAAGAATTTTATTTTTTTTCCTATTTCTGTCAAAAATGTCACTGAAATTTTGATACAAATTGCATTAAATTGACCATTACACTAGAGATTATATGAATCTGCACCAACATTGAACCATTAGAGTTTTCTGAATTTGATAATGTGTTTAACTTTATCAGTGAGTTTTATACTTTCCTATGTTTTTATGTTACTAATTAGTGGCCTTTAATTTCAGCTTGAAGAACTTCCATTAGCATTTTCTCTAAGGCGGGTCTAGTGGTGATGAAGTTTGTCAGTCTTTGCTTTTCTGGGAAAGGCTTTATCTGTCCTTCACTTCTAAAGGACAGATTTTCTAGGTTAGGTATTCTTAGCAGATTTCTTTTTATTTTAATATTTGTGTTTTCTTTCAGCGCCATGAATGCCTCACTCTGAATATATCACCATGAATTCCAATCTCTCGTGGCTCACAAGTTTTCTGCTGAGATATCTATCTAGAGCCTTATGATAGTTCCTTTATGAGGGACAAATCATTTTTCTTTTGCTTTGTCTTTAACTTTGAAAAAATTGAATATATTATGTCTTAATGAAGACCTCTCCATGCTCAAATTATTTAGACTTCTTTGGACTTTATGGGTCTAAATATTTATTTTCCTCTCTAGATTTGGAAACTTTTACTTTATATTTTAAATAAGCTTCTCCCTTTCTGCTTTTTTTTAAACTTTCATAATGCATATATTGGTTTGGGGGATTGTATCCAACAGGTTTTGTACGATTTCTTCATACTTTTATATTATTTTTTCTTTGTGTACCTCTGAATATGTAATTCAAATGAATTATATTTGAATTCACAGAGTCCTTTTTATGTGTGATTGAGACTGCTTTTTGAAGCTCTCTATTAAATATTTCAGCTTAAACTTTGTATTCCTTAGCTCCAGAATTTATGTATGGTTCCTTTCTATAGTTATCTCTTTATTTAACTTCTCATTCATTCATGTGTTATTTTCCTGGTTTAATTTAATAGACAATATGTTTTATCTTGTAGCTCACTGAGCTTCTTTCAGATAAATATTTTAAATTTTTGTCAAGGAATTTAGAGATCACCATTTCTTTGGTGTCAGCCACTGGAACTTTATGTTCTTACTTTAGTGGTGTCATATTCTCTTGACTTTTCATGTTTAATGAAAACTGATATTGACATCTTTATATCTGAAGAAGCAGTCACCTTCTCAGTTTTTTTCCAGCTGGGCTCATGGTGAAGACCTTTTCTTTCTTTTCTTTTTTTGAGACAGGGTCTCCCTCTGTCACCCAGGATGAAATACAGTGATACAATCATGGCTCTCTGCAGCCTCCACCTCCCAGGCTCAAGTGATCCTCCCACCTCAGCCTCCCCAGCAGCACCAGCACACCCAGCTACCTTCTTTTGCATTTTTTTGTAAAGACAGGATTTCACCAAGTTGCCCAGGCTGGTCTCAAACTCACAGGCTTCAGCAATCCTGCTGCCTCAGTCTCCTAAAATTCTGGGATTATAGATATGAGCCACCATGCCTGGCCCTAAAGGTCTTTTTCAAGCATAACAAACTTTTCTGTGAGCCCAGCTAAAGATTCTGGTGATTTCACAGTCCTTTACTAAGAGAGTTCTTGATCTACTCCTCTTGTTTTCTCTTAGGGGAACAAGTCTTAGAGTTGTGTATCTTCTCTTGATCCTGTAAAGCCAGCTCTGGTGCTAAGAGCCTCCCATTTATTTTCACTAAGGAAGTGCTTTGAAGTACTCAACATTATGCATCTTTTCGCACACCAGGAGACTAGAGCCACCTGTTAAGATTCACAACTGCTGGTGAGACACAGGTACTTTCAGATGGTACTCATATGAGGTATCCACTGGGACATGGGCTTGATGTTCATAAAGAGAGCCTGCGGGGTGCTGGGAGAATCTGTTGTTAAAATTTCAAGACTGTGCATTTTTCTCATAACTAGACCATATGGACAAACTAAAACTTTAAATGCGTGCCTAGTTTTTAAGCTAAAAGTTATACTGATTCATTTTAGGCAAATAACCTTCTCATGCAAAATAAAGATATTTCACAAAGTATACTTTTATTAACTGTTAATACAAATAAATACAGTAATCAACATCTTTCTAAGAAAAGGGGAATATAGCAAAGTAAGTTATTTTGGTAAAAAGGAAATCCGTAATTATTCAAATCAATTGTTAAAACATGGACCAGAGATCAGGTTTATAGTAATTTAAAGAAATTCATTAGAAAATTTAAAGAAATTCCTTACAAAATTCTAGCAAACCATTTCAACATATGTCTTTTGGAAGAAACCATGTTGCTAAAGAATCAGTGTCATTGCAAAAGACCATTCAATGTTAATCTGCAAGTTACAGAGTTTATAACACCTTAGAGTAATATTTAGACCCATAATGCTGTTTGCTTCTCTCAACAAACATTAAGCAATTCAATAGGCAGAGAAAAAGCCAATTCTGCTTCTTATTTATTAGCATGCCTGAGTTTACGTACATTTGATTTTATTCTGGCAATTAAATATGAATCAGACTCATTGTCACCATGGGTTTCTCCATGGGAGACATATACTTTATTCTCTGTTCTATGAAAAGCCATTTGCTATACCATCACCTTAAGCTAAAATTTCATTTTGCATTTATTCAGGCATAAAATGCATCAAGCTACCTGACACATGGCAGTAAAACATTTTGTATACTGTCAGTTTCAACTTGTTGAACAAGTATTTCATGTGGAAAGAAGTGCCTACAATTGGCATGTTAGTTCCTAGAGTAGAAAAGTCAGTACCTAAAGTACTTTTATCTATGTTATTTTCCCAAACTTTTCCAGATACATCTGAGATCCTTAGTCTAAAATGATGCCTTACTTGTTTGCACATAGCTTGGGTGGCCAAACATCTTTACTATCATTATTATTTTTTATTATTATTATTTTTTGAGATGGAGTCTTGCACTGTTGCCTAGGCTTGAGTGCAATGGTGCAATCTCAGCTCACTGCAATCTCTGCCTCCCAGGTTCAAGTGATTCTCCTGCCTCACTCCCCCAAGTAGCTGGTATTACGGGTGCCTGCCACCACACCTGGATAAATTTTTGTATTTTTAGTAGAAATGGGGTTTCAATATGCTGACCAGGCTGGTCTCGAACTCCTGACCTCTGCCTGTCTCAGCCTCCCAAAGTGCTGGGATTACAGGCGTGAGCCACAGTGCCCTCCCATGGTTTTACTGTCATAGTGGATCAGTATGACCTACTTTAGTTTCCTTTTCAGGACAGAGGATAGCCCAGGCCCTTGAAATCTGGACTATGGTGATCAAGATTTACAACCTTAGAGAATATGAAAATTATCATCTGATATTGCCATCTGAATTATTGCCACATTGATCAAAGCAATGCACAATAATGCATAGAACAACTCATGGATTTACATCTGCCATTTTCCATTTAGCCATTCATTCATTCAATAACCATTTACTGATTTTATGGGTATTAAAGTTAGAATGTTAAATAAAATCATTTTCTTATATTTGTGTTTATCTTTCTATTGTAGGAGAGATAAGCCTGTAAATCAGAGAGAACAAAATAACAAATATTTAAATAAGTATAAAATTACTGTGATAATAAAGAGACAAGAGGAAAAAAATACTACTAACTTAGTTTAAGTTTTCCCAAAAACATGACACTGAGTTAAGGCCTTGAGGGCTGGTACTTCAATTGAGAGGCGATCCCTGAAGTTTCAAGTGAGGGAGTGAGTAAAATGAGAAAGAAAGGAAGAAAGGGAATAAATAGAGGGTGTGTTAGTTTTACTTCTGTGGGCAAATGAAGCTCAAATACAATGAGGAGCTGTTGAGATGTAGTACAAGCTCAGAATTACAGGATCAGAGGGCAAGAAGTTGGATTATCTAACCTCCAACTCTCATTCCCTAATGGCAGAGGCTTGCGCCATGGGTGTTAATTCCTCATATTTAAAAATTAGAGAGCTGCTTTCAGTTTAGTGACCCTCAGGAGTATTGGAGAAAATCCTTGGACAAAGAAGCAGAGATATGTAGGCACTTGAGTTTGGAAGCTATCTCCCTGTTGAAAACACGTTATCACAGTTATAGACAAATTGTATGGACCAGTGTCTATGGAGTACACTATTAACAGCATTTTCCATGCCCTTCCCTATATTGTATTTAATAATCACAACAATTCCAGTATGTCAGTATTAATTTTCTTAGTGAATGCATAAGTCCCAATATGCACTTTTTCAATCATGCTTCAATTTACCATTTCAGACAATGCGATTTTTGAATGGGAGCTTCTTTAAGAACTTTACTATAGGTCCATGAACATAATTGAAATGAATGGCTTCTCATCTCTTATTGGTCAGTTTACACCTCTTTTATTGTTTATTTCAACTCCCTCCAACACAAGTGATAAATTTAGAGGAGTATTTTGATTATTGTGGCTACATATGAAGAACATCACCAGCTTCCTCAGCTTTGTTATTCTTAGAGAATTATCAGTCTGAGATGTTTGCAGAGGTAAAACACGATGACCATGTGCTGATGCATGAGCTATTTCCTGTTTGGCTGTGGAGTCACTTAAGAAACCCAGAAGTAGATTGTAAGACTTACTGATTTAACTTTGTTCTTGGGGTAAAAATGGAAAGAAATATTATATTCTAACATGGGTTTTGCTAAATAGTTATGCTTGCACCATAATTCAATTCTATATTGACTCCATCTTTTCTAGAGGCAAGATTCTTCAAAGCCTGAGACTGTGCTTTCCCCCCTAGCTTTTCCATCTTCACTCTTTAAATTACATGATGCCTGAGCAAAAAAGCTGGGACTCTGCATGCTTGGATTATTCCCACTTATTCCTTGCTGGTTGACCTTGATACACAAGACTTGGCATAATAATTCACAGGTAGTTTGTTAAGTGAATGAATGAAGGACTAGTACTTGCAGCTGTTCTACCCATGCTACACCTATTTCCTCCCTCAAAACACCATAGGAATGGAGTTATGTATGCATTGCTTTGCCTCGTGCACTTTCATAAGATAAAGATGAACTAAGCAGGTACAGCCAAATCTTGCTTGTCGGAATAAAATCAATTTTAAAAGAATATTATACCTCAAGGCATATTCATGCATTAGCAAGTAATTCAACTTAACAGGAATATAGTTCATATGAAAGAAAAGATGTACACATTAGGAAAGGCAGAACATGAAGTTCTTTATCTGGCTGAGAACAACAATGCTTATTTGGTTAGCAATAGGGAAATACTGATGATTTTAACCCTTAGAAATATCCCAAATATTAGGATGTTTCAAACTTGTTAGTCAATGGAAATTTTACTACTTTTGAATAAAAATCATGTAATGAATTTCAGCATAACCCACTGAAAAAATCCTATCTGATTTGTGTACACTGGTAAACCATCACCACAATAACTTTTAAAAAATCCTATTTGAGATAATTTTGGGATTAGGGAACCTAGCTTTATGGGGAAATTCAGGATTCTAAATATTTTTTTAATCTAAATAATTCTCACTGGAAGCAGGAGATATCTGTGAAATGCTTAGACAAATGTGGTTAATATAGCCTATCATTAATTTGCCAGGTCTAATTAATGGTATCAGTTACCAGATGCAGAGGGAGACCATTACACTTCCTAGGAGTATAGACAGGCAGTCAAGGATGCTTTAGAAAGCCACATTCTCCCTGGATCACTGGAAGTAATGGGGTGAAAAATAGCAAGTCGAATAGAATACTTATCACAGATTGAGAATATGCATATCGTTTACTCTTTGTTCAACTGTCATTAAGGGTAAGTTCAAACATCTAGGGCTATAGTAAGAAAAAAAATCTAAGCAACATAGTTCTGAGTTATGACACACTGAGGTTAACATTCATACAGATCTTGTCTTTGATTTTTTCTGTTTTCTAATTTTTTCATTCACGTTGATGGTGGGTTAGTTGAATTGATGTGGCACTAATGATATCTATATATCTATAAAGATATAGACTGAAGATCTATAAAGATCTATAGATATCATACATATACATGATATACATTTCATGTACGCATGTGTTCATATATGTATGTATAGGTATTTAAACATATATGTGTATATATAATACACATAATAAACACCATATATAGCATATATAATATTTAATGTATCTTAAGCATGCAGACTCAAGATGTCACAGCCTTCTTTTTAAGGCTCCTGGAAGCCTGCCTGCTTGCCAAACTTTTCCACATAGTTTTTCTGAAGATGAAATTAATTATAATACTTGTACCATAAAATAGCAACCCTTTTGACAAAAATGCAGCAACCACATAAAAAATGTACTTGCTTTGTAGACAACATTTAACTGGTCAGGTTCTTACTATATCTTGGTCATAATAACACTTCAGTTTAATAAAGTGCAAATCATGCTTAGCGCTCTGTTTTCCACTTTAAAAAAATCTGTGCTTCTATAATAATTCATATACCTGGCTATGGGCTGTCTAACTGGGGATTTTCTTATAGCTATATTTATTTTTAGTATTTCCACTGCTTAACCTTGACGCCTTTTTCTATTTTTATTCAGTAGACCCGTTCATACATCCCTTAGTGATTGACATCTTTATATTCAATATATAGGATTTGAGCTCAATATAAATTCACACATATGTTTATTTACACATATACAAGAAGTGACAGTATATATACATGTGTATATATTTATACTTGTATGTACACACATATATGCTTTCTTTTCATGTGTGTGTACATATACACTTACGTATGCATACACATATATACTTCCATTCCTTATATTTCTTCTCTTTCTTCTTTTTTTCATGACATTACTGTGTTAACTCAAGGCTCTTTTTGTTCAAATAATTGGAAGTTTCTCCTGACCTTGTTTCCTCTTTCAGTCCTTGATCTTTACAAATATTTGACAGACTGTGACTGTGTCAGTCACCTATTAAAAACATATATAGTCCTTTCCCAGCTGTCAGAATCTTTTATTGCTTGAAATAGACTTCACTTTTTTGGCTCTGTCTGTCACTGGATCCTGTCATCATTTTGTGCTCTATCCACATGGAACTTCTAACTTAGTTGCTGTTCATCTGCTGGGTTCTATTAAGTTTTTTTTTTTTTTTTTTTTTTTAACTGAATATCTTCCCTTTCTTTTTAATTTGTATAAATGTGATTCATCTTTTAAAAATTATTCTAGATTATCTCCTAAGAACCCTAATATAACACTGCTCCATACAAACACTCACTCAAATTTCATATTCTTAAAATAAACTAACTTGTAATTTTTGGCTCTGAATTTTTATTACCTAATTTTCTACATCCCTAAGTATATTTTATGCAATTTTAATGTTAGTTTCTTATTTTATTAATTGTTTGTATTTGTCATTGAATGTGATGGTATATACATAAACCTTTCGCACAATGGCATTTATACAAATCTAGGCTGGTAAAAAAGCGAGTATCTATACTAATGTCTTTTGAGTGCCTTCTATTATCCAAACACTGCAATATTTTCTATACATATTCTTATTAGAATCTCAGAGTAGCCATGTAAGTAGAACATGCGATTTATTTTCAAAACAAGACTACAACTTAGAATGCACTATAAGCAACACCATAGTTATATTACCAGAAAAACAGAGGTAAACTGGGTGTTTCTGGGTATATCAAGATACATAGGCATCCTACCTATAAGAGATGTGGAATTTTACTTTTCTTAAAAAATGGTAAAAAGCCTTTCTCAAGGGATGGGGCATAAAGGTAAACTCAAGGCAGTCTGAGTCCAGACTCAGACTTTTCTTTTCTTGATCTTTCAAGGCCATGTAATTTTACAGTAAAAGTCTATTATAAAATGTCTTTGCTACATAAAAAGCCCTAACATACAATTTTTGTGGTAGGGAGAATTCTAAGATGTCCATCAAGGTTCAGGAACCTGGGATATATGCCAGTTATCTCAGGCATTCAAACATTAATCTAGGTGCTCATATAGACTTTAAAGAGTCATATTTCTGCTGATGTGGAAGAAAGCAAACAGCTTGTTTATGAACTGATGTTGGAAGCTGTGTGGCTAGGCACTGTGAGCAGTGTTGGAAAATGAGATTTGACCTTGTTAAATGCCAGCAAGAAAATAGGGACCTCAGTACTTCAACCACAAGGCACTGAATTTTTCCAACAATCTGAATGAGTTTAGAGTAGGACCCAGAGACTCCAAAGAGTTATGTTGTGACTGACAGCTTGACTGTACTTTTCCAAAGCCCTGAACAGAGAACATGTCTATGCCATGCTTTGAGTTATAGTATACCTAAAGAAACTAAGAGAAAATAAATTGTGTAGTGTTCTAAGCTGCTAAATTTGTGGTTATTTGTTACATAGCAATATACAACTAATACAATCTTTAAAATAGCTAAATAAATTAACAATAGAATGTCTGAATATGGATAAAATCACACATATGATTTGAAGGTGACATATTAACTAATTGGCATATCAGTTATTCATAAAGCCATCATGAGGCTATTCTTCAATGTAGCATATGCTGTTCTAAGCTGTTTAATGTAAACCTGCAAAAATTCATAGTGGAAAAGAATAGGAATAACACTTACCGGCTGTTTAAATGCAAAGCATTTTATTATAGTCTGGTGGTAAAAGTTAGTGTCATTTATAAGGGGCGTAGGTCAAATGGCATGTTTATAAAATTGGTTTTGTTCTGCAATTCCACTTGAATTTGTAAGCAGCAAAATTGATGGAAAGAAATCAGATAATGTGTATATACCAACCTTTCTTATTTTGAATAGTTTAATTCATGTTCCATCTAGTTTCTTAAATATCAATTGTCACTGAGCCCAAAATTATAGGGTTAAAAGTCATCTCATTCTACGTAGAATATACAAACCTCCATTATACTTGCCAACATCTTATTTAACAAGTCAATTTAGCATACTGTTTTCCAATTACTCTCTTTTTCTTTGATTCTATTTTACATATATTTTTATGAACTACAGGGTCTTTTTTGTCGTTTTAATTTTCAATTTCTATTCCAATTTTAATTTTAATTAGCACCATTATTTCAAGGCAGCAAATGTCAAAATCATATTTGAGTCTCAGGATAGTTTAAGAAAGGGTAGTTATTTTCTTGAAAATCACCTAAAGCAAGGAGAGGTGTGACCTCATATAGCTGTAGAATCTAAGTACTTTGAAACGTGATCTTGAATAATAAATATAAAATGTACCGTCAAATGGAAAATGTACCTATTTGAGTCTGAAAGATATACTTTGCTACATTTATTTGGTGTATTTATAAGCTAGCTATTCACGAATAAAGATACTAATCTGTGAACATAACTAATATGTTAAACAGCACATTCTGTGTGCAGTGCATATGAAGAAAACATTTAAATTACTGCAACAGATGCTTGTTTATATATATTTAGTGCCATTATAAAAAGGAGCCTGGAGAATATACAACTGAAAGTTCTCATGTATATGCCCAGTGCTGAGGGAAATGGATTTGATTTCTGGTAATTTAAGAAACTTAATCACTATCATTAAACAAATAATAAGGATTCGTTATATGAGCAAGAGAAAATCACTGTGAACACAGTAAAACTTGGAAATAAGTGTGATCTAGAACTTTAATTTCTAGGCACATTTTATTTTAGCACCATTTATTTAGGAGGTTTATGACCTGTGACTATTTCTCAATTTAATATAACTAACAACTCAATGGTAGGTCTCAGCCACTTGGATAATTAGAGTGAAGAGGAGGTTAGCAGCAGAGGGGAAAATGTCTCTGCATATTAATATCTTACACAGACACACTTAGGCTTACAGGTAGCAACTGCTTTAATGAAAGAGGAGATCATTCACAGGTATAATGGCCCATTGTATTGAGAGATACACTGGGAAGGCTCTGAGAAAAATAAACTTAATAAATGTCAAGCATAAGAAATGGAAACCAGCTCAGACTTCCAATCTTAGGAAAATATCCAGTGGTTTCTTCAGCTGTGAATAGCCAGTCCTATCATGCATTAGCCTGGTGGAAATATTATAGTAAGACTTTATATCTAGAGAAGTCTGAGATAAATCTCATCTTCATCATGATTGAACTCCCTAACACATGCACAGGATAACTCTTAAAGTCTCAGATTTCTCTCCAGTGACAATGTTGAATATTTTGTGTAGATTCCTGTCTGCAAAAGGCAAGGTTTGTCTCTCTGTTTTGCTCCCTAATTTGAATAGGTAAGGAATAATCCATCTTTAACAAAGACACCCTCCATGAATGCATTTAATAAGAGAAAAATGGAGGTTACTTCAAGACATGCGTATAACAAACCAAAGGATAATCAGAAACAACAGAAAATTACTTTTGAAGCTGACTTTAAGGGATCATTCTTGAGTATTAAGAATTAGAGAAAGTTTTCTTTCTCTGTTGTGTCTCTGCCAGGTTTTGGTATCAGAATGATTTTGGCCTCATAAAATGAGTTAGGGAGGATTCCCTCTTTTACTATTGTTTGAAATAGTTTCAGAAGGAATGGTATCAGCTCCTCTTTGTACATCTGGTAGAATTTGGCTATGAAACCATCTGGTCCTGAACTTTTTTTTGGTTGGTAGGCTGTTAATTGCTGCCTCAATTCAGAACTTGTTATTGGTTTATTCAGGGATTTGACTTCTTCCTGCTTTAGTCTTAAGAAGGTGTATGTGTCCAGAAATTTATCCATTTCTTCTAGATTTTCTAGTTTATTTGCGTAGAGGTGCTTATAGTATTTTCTGGTGGTAGTTTGTATTTCTGTGGGATTGGTGGTTATATTCCCTTTATCATTTTTTATTTCATCTATTTGATTCTTATCTCTTTTCTTATTAGTCTGTGTAGCAGTCTATTTTGTTGATCTTTTAAAAAACACAGCTCCTGGATTTATTGATTTTTTGAAGGGTTTTTCTGTCTCTATCTCCTTCAGTTCTACTCTGATCTTAGTTATTTCTCGTCTTCTGCTGCTAACTTTTGATTTTGTTTGCTCTAGCTTCGCTAGTTCTTTTAATTGTGATGTTAGGGTGTCAGCTTTAGATCTTTCCTACTTTTTCTTGTGGGCATTATTGCTCTAGGCCAAAAAAAATGTACAGGTGGCTTCTCCATGTGCCACCAATGTACACACCTGGTCGTTAGATTCTCATATCTCTGTCCTTTTCTAGACATTTCCTCTAGTTGTAGAGTTGGATGCATGATACATATATATGTATGTACACACACTCACACGATGAGCTATAGTCTTTGTAGCATTTGGAAATATTTTGAAAACAAGTGTCTAGAACTTCCTCCCTAGACTAACAGCTTCAGCATCACCTGAGAACATCTTATAATTATATATGAACTCCTGGGCATTCCTATACCTGTTGAATGAAACAGTCTGGGCTGGAACTCAGCAATCTCTATTCTAATATATTCTCCAGGAAATTCTAATGACAATAAAATTTGAGAACCATGCTCCAGCACTAGCACGATGCCAGCTTCACCATATTTTCAAATGTTCTAAAAGAAAAAAACAATTTCCTAAAAGATAGACAGCCAAAAACAACACGAAATAATTCCTTCCACCCTCAACACCCACCCCTGCCTAAAGTCAAGCAAGAAAAAAAGTTATAGCAGCTAAGATTGAGTATCATAATTGCAAGTACACTTATGAAAAAGGAAGCAGACATAAAGTTTCATTCTAACTACAAAAGTTTATCCAAACGTTCTATTACATAAAGCTCTGAAAATTAATAGTTGAGTGTCTTCTGTGGAGTCCTGTCTAAAGATGAATTTCATTGACCACACTTGTCAGCTAAAGCAAAGATTTCTATCAATGTGTTTCTGAGTTAGAGGGAGACTATGCAGTTGTATTTAAGGGTATGAACACTTTTAATTGCAGGTCAGATAGGATATAATAGTATATATGAACACACCTTTTAACCTCTCAGTTGTTTTTCCTATGGAGCTGATGTACTTTCTTGACCTCTATTCTGAATAGGTAAACCCTCTCCTACCTCGAAAGGGGCTGTTTTCAAAGATGAATCACATCCTAAAGGCTGTTTCTGTCAGTACTTCAGAGGGCACAATGTGCCACCTTCTCATTTCAGTTTTTCACAGAACCTACAACCCCTGTGGTTTTCTGACTTCTGCCCCAATTTAAATGATGTATCTCACTCTCTAGCTGAACTCTTGTTATATCACATGGTAGAATAAAAATTGCCTCAAAAGAATTTTTGGTGGGAATATGGATGTTAAATGTAATTCTGGTGAGGTCTCAAATGGAAATGAGAACTATGCTATTGGAAACTGTAGGAAAGGTAACTGTTATAAAGCGGCAACTAATTGGGTGAAATGTATTCTTGTGTTTAATGGGAAAGTAGAAATTGAAAGTGATGAATTTAGCTGTTTAGCAGAGGAGATTTCTAATCGGAGTATTGAAAGTAAAGTAAAGCCTGGTTTCTTCTTATAGTAAAATGTGAGAAGAAAGAGATAGAATGAAATAATCAGTAAGTAGAAAGAAACCAGAACTTGAACACTTGGAAAATTCTCAGATTATCCATATTGCAATAAATTAGAAAGTGCAATCTGAAGAGAATCCCAGGAGTATGGCTGAACAATTGCTACAAAAAGAGATTACCAATCATTTAAATCAGCCATATAAACCGCACCAGGAATGGAGATTGAATTATATCAGCAGAAACATTGCAAGTTTGGACTAAAGAGGACAGAGAGGTGATGTAATAAATGTAGGCTTTCAGACTCTTGGGGTTCTACAGGACAGGGCAATAGAGTCACCTGGCTATGAACCTGACTCACCGTTCAGGAATAGGGAAGAATGTCTCCTAGGGTGATTCAGAGACAAGGCGGTTTCTGCCTCAGTTTCTAAGTGACCTTTTCCTTGGTTTGGGGTGGTCCAAGCTGGCATCGCCCAGTGACTTGGGAATAAACTGCTACTCAGAGTCTTGGAAGCAAGACTAACAGCTATAGCCTTGGGGATGGGGCTGACACCCAGTTAGGGGTAGCATTCATGCCTAGGGCCATAAGGGCAACTTTCCTGCCCCAGTGGGCCCAGATTATTCTTGAGCCTTAAGATCCAGTGGAATTTCTCTTTCTAGGTTTTCAGCTTGCTTGGGACTTATTACACCTTTCTTCATTCTGATGTTTCCCTTTGGGAATAGAGGGAATAGTAGTGTTTTTCGGATGCCTGTCTCACCATTATATTTTGGAAGCACATACCTTGCCTGGTTTCATGGGTTCACAGCTGAAGAGAAACAATGCCTCAAGATGAACCATCCCTCTGGCATCATCCATAACAGATTTAGATGATATTAAGATTGCACCATGTATTTATAGTGGATGCCAAAATGCATCAAGACTTGGTGCACTTGGAGATGGAGTAAATGTATTTTTCATATGAAAAATACATACATTTTAGGAGTTCAAGTGGCAGAAGGTTATGAACTGAATGGTATCTCTCCAAAATGTATAACTTAAAGTCAGAACTGTCAATGTGACTTTATTTGAAGATAGGACCATTGAGGAGATATTTATGGTTAAATTAGGTTATAAGGGTTGGGCCCTAATCCAATAGTGATATTCATACAAAAAGAAAAAAGGAAATCATGGATGCAAAGGCACACACACACACACACACACACACACATACACACACACACAGCACACAAAAAGAAGGTGGCAATCTTCAAGCCAATGAGAGAGACTTCACTAGAAACCAACCCTACTGGCATCTTGATCTTGGACTTCTAGCCTTCAGATTATGAGAAAGTAAATTTCTATTGTTTAAGCCACCCAGTCTATAGGATTCTGAGATGAAAACTAATATAGATTTTGGGTTCTTTAATCTTATAAATCACTATTCTCTTTAGTACTATGTCTCCAGGTCCTCCTACCCTTATGTTCTCCTCCTTACTCATTCCTTTACAATCAAGACAAGAGTCCCCATAATATGAATATTCCCTTGAATTCTACTATCAGAATTAAATTTTACCTCATTGCTGTCTTCACATATTACTATCATGGTACCTACCACAATGTGTTGAAATTATTTGTCTTCTGTTTTTACTGATTTGGAACATAAATCTTTTGAGGGAAATGAAAATTATTAATTCATCTCTTCTTTTTACCATATCTTGTTCATAATATACACCTAAAGTAGGCACTCAACACGTTTCAAATGAATAGATGATTAAACAAATGATAAGTGGCTTACATTGCTTCAAACCCTATACAGATAAGTAAGCAACTCTGAATATAGTGTTGATAGAGAAAGAGAAAGAGGAATTAAAAGCAAAAGCTGATTTTAAATGTGTTTTTTTTTTGTATGAATATGAATAGTGGAGTTATTAAAGTGAATTCCAGAGAGCATGTGAATTAACTGGCTAATACAAGGTTAAAGTTTCTCTAAAGTAATTATCCATAGAGAACAAGTTGAAGATTAAACAAATTCTTTGACACAGAAAAATGAGTAATACAAAGATTGTTGGGTGCAATGCAATTGGAAATGATCAAAGCAAAGGTCATCTGACTTCAAAAGAATTTCATGTAAACTAAAAGATACAGCAGAGAGAGAACGAGCATCAGGTATTTTTTTCTTTTTAAAAAATTTTCCTCTGATGGAAAGTGAAATGATCTACATTTTCATAGAGAAAAAAAAAAACATGCTGTTAGGTATCACTCAGTGAAATTCCAGGAGTAGGGAGACAAATATAGTCAATATCTGGGACAGGAGATTGTTCCAGGTCTCATCTGACTTTGGCTCCACCTTTTTGCTGTCAGTGTGGGAGCAGCAGAGGTTAAGCATTTTAGAAGTAAGAACCCAGAGCAAATAAGAAAGAGTTACTTTTCCAGCACATCAAGAGCCATTGTGTCAAGAACATGATAAATGATTTTGAAACAGACATTCTCCTTTTCTGGTTTGACTGTCAGGCCCAAGCTGAGTGACTTTGGATAAATCACTTAGCCTCTTTGAAAGTTTTCTGTGTGGAACTTTGGAGAGAAAGCATCACAAAACAAGCCACAGCACGCTGTGCCTCCTCTGTATACTGCTCACTTTAATCCATGAAAATCTGACACAAGCTGCCTAAAATATCCGGAATGTCATCAGCTCTGCTGACCAAAGTGGGTGGGATTCCACCATTTCAGATGGATGATGAAATGGCGCCACAGCCTAGGCAATTTAAAGAAAAAAAAAGGTCTCTTTTAAGCGTAAACTTTCTCATCTGTAAAATAAGGATTATTATTTCTGCTTTCCTTCTCAATCAAGTTATAAAGAAAAATACAACATAAATTCTGAAAATAACATTCATAGAAAACCGTAAAATGGGTGTTAATGGCAAATATTGCAATTATGACTGTTTAATAATAATCTTGTGAAATTCAGAGACATATACTTTTGTGTATTAAAGAAGTGTGGCCTTTAATTGTATAAACTGATTACATAAATAGAGTAATATTAGCCTCTGTAGACAACTGGATTTTGATCTAGACATCTGTTTTTAACCACAAGATGCATTACTTAGCTTTATCATATTGGATGACTTACTTTACCTTTCTGAACTTTTATTTTCTTTTCTTCTTGTGGCATTTTGATATGCAAGTAGTTTTAACAACTAAGTGTGATAATATATGTAAAAGACTTAGCACAGAGGGGATGATATGATAATTTCCTTCTTCCTCTATTGGTTCTGATTTATTGCAATCTAATTTCAGTGTGGTTTCTAGAGCTGTTACTCTTTGTGGTAAAATTTTGAGACAACCCACTTTCTACTATTTGTCTTGGACAGCCAGTCATCTGCACTAAATGCATACTACTTCCTGTTTCACTAGGTAGCCCTCATGTTCTAAAGCCATTATTTGGAATGCGTGAATATTTATTGATGATAATTCAGATTGTGCTTCCTTTTCCAAATGAAATACAAAAACCTGAATATGCAGAATATAATTCTACCCTAGGAGGACTGAGTAACTCTTCCTGTCCCGATGATAAATCAGATAACTATATTCCAACCATCCCCTTATTCATTAGTTTATGTAGTAATATATCCACGGCTTCTTCATACATCCAGGGCTTATCCTCTGGGCTGGGTAGTGGATGTTTTAGTGCATGGCTGAAATCCACCTCTAAGAGAAAGGCACCAGTTCTTCTGGTAGTTAAAAGTGTCTGTTGACAGCTGATAGGCAAGGATTTCCCCTGTAATTGCTATTAACAGAATAAAGTGACTCATTCCTAAGAGTTCACTTTTATTGGAAGCAACTCAACTTCACTGAGTGCCAGGGTTGAAGTCCTTTCTTCCTGTCTCAGTTTGGGACTTTTCTGAAGGGCCAACCAGGCGACAAAAGTGAGCAGCTTCCAGTAAAATTTTTTCATTTTACTTTTATTTTTTATAAAAGGGAATATAACTAGTATCTACCTTTTGAAAATATGAGGAATGTCATATGAATTAATAATCTAAAATACTTTAATAGTGCCTAGAAGATAGAAAGTGTTCAAGAAATGTTACCTGAAGATTATTTAACTTAAATTTTTTGATTAATAGCTGAAGAGGAAACTTTATTAAGCTTATCATATTTATAATTGCCTCAAGTACCATTAAGTGATCCAGCTGACCTATTTTTTTTTTTTTAAGTAAAAAAGTATTTGGAAGAAAATACTACTTATCAGAAATCTCTATTCTCTACTGATGAAGAATATCTTGTAACCATCAGCTTTTGTTTTTAAATCATCTTATATTTCCATACATGCCCTCCTGTTAGGTCTTCCAAATGATTTCAAAGTGTTCTTAGTGAAAGGAGACATTTGTAGATTAAATGAGAACTGTCAATTGTCTCTTCAGCATGATCCAGGAGAAACATTGCCTAATGGCAGCAGGAGCTATGTGGGGAAATGCACAGATGTCTATGCTAGCAGCAAGATGAATTCAGATTGAGCTCTGGCCTCCTGGGCAGGCCTTGTGAACCTTAGTGGAAATGAGGTGAGTTGTCATTTAAACTTGCTGCCTGTGAGCCTGTCTAATTACTTCACTGCTTATACTACCATTTCTTATTTAAGAAATAAAGACAAT
This sequence comes from Sapajus apella, assembly GCF_009761245.1. Lineage (NCBI taxonomy): Eukaryota > Metazoa > Chordata > Mammalia > Primates > Cebidae > Sapajus > Sapajus apella. The sequence goes on along the minus strand of NW_022436955.1, from coordinate 7,150,451 downwards.
TTTTTTTTTGCCCTGAATGGGTTTTCAAAATTTTTAGTCAATTTATATAATTTATGTAAAATTACTATCCTATTAGATGGCTGCAGGTTTATGGACATGAGGGGAAAGATGTTTTCCAAATAGGGAAAATAGATTTTTAGTTCAATGTGTGGCTAGACAGTAGATAAGTTGCAGTGACTGTCAGCATCTCGCTTTGGGCATCAAAGAATGCAAATGGAGCTAAGAAATGTTAAGGGATGTGGATTGCATGTAGGGACAGCTGTCCCTGGGCAAAGAGTCATCACCTTCTAGAACACACCACCAGGGATCTAGGTAACTGCTCATGGCTAATTATTGATCAGTCAGTCCTGTTTCACATTTATATACTAAAACATTCACCTATAAAAGGATAATTTCAAAACCTCATAGAGATATATTATTAATTGGAACTATACAGAGACATTTTCCATGTAATTTCTGAAACTGAATATGATATATATACAGATATGATCAATTAAGTGTCTAAGATATTATCAGTTAATAATGGATTATTTACTATTGAAATATTTAAAACCTTGGTTTAAATATGTAATAAATAAATAAACTCATCTATAAACATGGGGTTGCAAGAGGTATCTTGGTGAATAAACATATTCCATTATTGTTCAGCACACACATATATATATATTATTTTTATCCATAGTTCACATTAAGAATATAGCAATATTATTTCAAAAATTAAATTAGGTAGATTAGAGAAATAAATAGAACTCAGAGTTTCTGAAATTATAATAGTTATATGTAATAAGTTTATAGACTGTGATTCATTTTGGAAAATGTGCTCTGTGACAGTATAGTGGCTAGCACTGTTGGCTACTGACCAAGTAACCAAGGAGCAGGATGCAATCTAACATGGAGTTCAGGTTTGAAAGAAAAATCAAGTGTAATGTCTACAATTTATCTATTAGGAATATGGACTTCTTAATGTACACAGCACTCCAGACTTTCCTCAAAATGGTGACCATTAGAGCAAGAGAGAAGGGATAGTTAAGTAATATTTATATTTGGAGAGATGTCTGTTCAGGATCTATTAGAACTCCATCTTAATCTTACTATTTGGTTGGTGCAAAAGTAATTGCAGTTTTTTTCAATTTAGTGGCCCAAGCTGCAATTACTTTCGCACCAACCCAATACTTGCAAGATTTTGGAGTGAGAGAAGAATCCCATGCTTCTTGTCAGTAGGGTGAAGACATCCACAGAATTAAGCAGCATGTTGTCAATTCCACTGACTCCATCTGGTCTGTGGGGCAACATTCCTTGTGCATCTGATTTTCCTGTTCCTGCTGCTTCTGATATTTAGTAGGTGGTTTATTTAATTAATGCTTGACTCTGAATATGGTCATCTCAGACTGAATCACTCTCCTTTTATCTTTTGCTAAGCAACAGAAACCTTCTGAATCCCTATTACTTCCTCCATCTGGTGTGCTAGTCCCAGGGAGTCCTTCTCCGCACTTTGATGGCTCCAAATACAAGTTTTAAATATTTAACTTCTTTGAACTTCAGCTAAGTCATCTACAAAATGGTTATAATATTTCTTCTTCCCTATTTAGTCGTATATATTAAATAATAAATAACAACTAAAAGTACTTAGCATTAGTACTTTTATATAGTTAAAAGTAATTAAATATATAATAATAATATAATGAAAACAGTCACTTCTTTACATACATTTGCTAAAAGAAGAAGAAAACAGATGCAAATGGGCATTGGACAATCTGAGTTCACTTTATCTCTTTCACTCTATGTGCCCTTCAATCATTTTTATCTCCCTGCAGCCTCAGCTTCCTTTAATATCGACTCTAGTGAGTTCTCCCTGAAAGACTGATATCTATTTAAGTTGAAGAAATGCCAACACAGGGAGAACTTCTTCTGCCAGGAAAGGTTTCAGCGACTTCCTAATTGCTAGATAAAACAGCAACAACAATGACAACAGCAACAACAACAAAACCCTAATTAAGAAGGATCTTGTACAGATTATGGTACAAGATGCTAGTACTATAGCATTCTAGTTCATTCTTAATCATCCTCCAGTTCAGTCGTAATCATCCTCCAGTTAATTTTTATGATATCATCTGAGCTAGAAGTTATATCCGTCATGAAGTAGTCAGTAATTTACTGAACCTTTTAAATATTCACAGAAGGACATTCCAAAGACCAGAAGCCAAAACTATCCCCACAAGTATTACTGAGACACAGGGCAGAGTCCAAGGCCTGCCACTCAATTTTTTTTGTAAGACTTAGGTAACTCATTTCCTTTCTTTGTGCCCAGAAGTCCAAATCTAATTTGAAATAGAAACAGGTAATTTTAAAGGTTCCTCCAAGTTTCAAAATACTGACTTAAAAAAAAAAAAACACTTTTAATTTCAACATTAAAAATAAATTTTAAAAAAACAGGTATATGAATTTTGGTATCTTATAATTCAAATAAATGTGTCGATAATAGATATATTATGTATTTTAATTCAAGGGTAGCATGAGAACAGATCATTTTACTCCAGGAACTAATAAACTGTGATGTAAAACAATGAATTTAGTATTGGATTTTGGCTAATTAGAACTAACAGCTGACTAAATAATATCAATTGCTGTGTCTTATGTTGGCTACAATTTCCAATAAGGCATTACATGTCTGTGAATAAATAAATTTGTAGCTGCTTTCTAACTAGGACATGTTTGATGCTGTGCTGGGTTTGGTGGGGATACACAAATTTATAGAATAGGTTGACTACCACTGGAAACATTCAATAAAGCTTACCAGCTAATAATTTAGTTTGGAATCTTAATCCCATTTCTTACTTGTTATATGATATTTAACTTCTGAAATTTAGTATTTCTATTTGAGGAATAGGGATGGATACTAGCAGAATTTAATGAACTATTGATTTTTTTTTAGAATAGTACATTGAGTCATGCATAGTGAATCATAAATGCTAGAGTAGTGCATTGAGTTATGCATAGTTAATCATAATAAATGCTAGCCATCATCATCACTATTGCTTTTGTTAATTTTCTGACTTGAAATAATACAATATTTTTATAACTTGAGATGTTTTCATTCACACATGTATTCTGTTTGACTTTCAAAGAATTATCTGAGAAAGACTTTGTTATTTCATTGTAAACATGATGAATTCACAAAAAGAAAGGCATCCATGATCACTTAGGTAGAGAGTGGCAAGGAAGGTGCTACAACCCAGGTCTAAGATGCTATTTTCTGTTTCACTCTGTTTTAGCACATTTGGACAGCTGTATTAAAATAAACAAATGAACAAACCACCACCACAACAAAAACCTTGTACTGAGTCATTTATAAACATCAGAAACTCACTTACAGTTTTAGAGGCTGGGAAGTACAAGGTCAAGGCTCCAGCAGACTTGCTCTCTGGTGAACACCTGTTTCTCATGAATGGCACATTCTTGCTGTTCCCTCACATGCTGGAAGAGGCCAAAGCCTCCCTAGTAGCTGGGATTACAGGCGCCTGCCACCAGGCCTGGCTAATTTTTGTTTTTTTTAGTAGAGGTGGGGTTTTGCCATGTTTGCCAGGCTGGTCTCAAACTCCTGAGCTCAGGTGATCCACCCCCCCTCAGCCTCCCAAAGTGCTGGTTGTTTCTAAAATTTGATTCCCATTGTATCACTTAGTGGTAGTGATGATGATGATGATGGGGTGTGTGTTTAAATGTTGTGGGAGGAGGAAGGGTCTGTTATATAAATTTGAAAAGTTCTATGTAAAATTGTAATGTCAATTTAGAAAATATAAGGTATTCAATCTTAATTGTGGCTTTCTAAAAAGGGTATGTATTTTTTTTCAGTGCTTTCAAAATATAGTTTATTCAGGACCACAATTTGTTGGTGTGCTAGCATTTCTCAGAGTATAGTTTGGAAAATTATACTCTGGAGAACAGAGAATGACTATAGGATTTCAAATGCCGATGAGTCTGGGCATATATTAGTTAAGGGGAAAGGTAGAAGGAAGAAATGGAAAAGAATGGAAACCACTTTTCAATGGTAATTCTTCACTTGTGTTCTTATTAGAACAGAGATTCTCATAGTCTTATGATCTCAAAGACTTCAAAGTTTTGAAATAAGGAGTAAACAAATGTGAAGACATCACTCTTAAGATTCTACAGGGCTTGATCTGCTTTGAGGAACTTACAGTATTTGTGTACAATCTGGCTATGTTAGGACAAATAGTTCTTGCCTTCCATTGGAATATATATTTCAATGAAATAAATACATACATATATAGTACACACACACACACACACACACACACATACGCACACACGTATATATACACACACACACACTTCAAACATTGGAATGCCTGGTTAGTAATGAATATTTGTGCTACAATGTGTGTTTGTGTGTATGTGCATGTGCTTATGCCAGCCTGTACTTTACAGAAAAGTGTGTGAAAGTGTGTGTGTGTATACATATATGTGTGTGTTTGTGTGTGTGAACAAAGAGGGGGAAGCAGGGAGAGAGAGAAAGAGAGAGAGAGAGAACCATTAGGGACTTTAAATACCTTCTATCTCTTGTATATGTGTGTATGTAATATTTCTAAAGAATTTACATATATATGTAAAGCATCCTGTATGCTCAGATTACGGAATTGTTTGAAGACATTAAACATATGCATATACACAACACAGACTGTTTCTGCCTTTGGGAACATATAAACAAAAACACTTTCCAGTAGGGGTAATTTTAAGGGAGACAGCACAGTGTAATAGACACAATATAATGTTTTTACTGTATCCTTCCACTTAGGATAATCTTAAAACACCTTCTGCTGTACAGCAAGGGCAAATGTCACAATGGAGCCACCTTTGAATATTGACAATCTTCTCTGCGTTCCCTACTGCAGTAGTGGGATTTTAGATGGGATTAAGAAGGGGTTCAAAGTTTGTTTCTTTCTCAGAATGCAATATTTTTCTGTTCTTAAAACTCATAGTAGAGACTAGCAGTGGACATGAGTGAAAGAGGAAAATGTCTGTTTTCATGTGACACCTATCTTTATCTTCAATCAAAGAGGCCAAATAAGGGAAGATAAAAGACAGTGAAGAATTCCTAGGCTTTAGTTTCATAATAAAGAATAAACAGAGCATGCATAGATTAGAAAATCTGCTGAAATTAGTGTTCAAAATGCTAAATGAACCATGCTGAGTTTGTGCTTCAATCCTTCGGGATAAAAGTCTAAACTGTTACTCATGGGACATAAGACCTTACCAGAACTTTGTTTGTTTGTTTGTTTGTTTTGTTTTGTTTTGTTTTTGAGATGAAGTTTTGCTCTTGCTGCCCAGGCCGGAGTGCAATGGCGTTATCTCAGCTCACTGCAACCTCCGTCTCCCCAGTTAAAGCCATTCTTCTGCCTCAGCCTCTAGAGCAGATGGGATTACAGGCATGCACCACCATGCCCGGGTAATTGTGCATTTTTAGTAGAGATGGGTTTTTCCATGTTGATCAGGCTGGTCTTGAAATCCTGACCTCAGGTGATCCACTTGCCTGACCTTCCAAAGTGCTGGGATTACAGGCATGAGCCAGCATGCGTGGCCCAGAACTTTCTTCTATGTGCTTGCACAGTTTTATTTTACATTCTCAAACTGATCTCATGAGAAAGTTGAAAGCTAATTTCCCTAATAATCCATGTCCACCTGCTTTCTACTCAAACCGACTAGTCTCATATTGCAGTGTTCTCTAGTCACCCTGAACTATTTGTAGTTGCACATTTTGATATAATGTCTAATGCCCTCCTGCTACTACTATTATTATTTTTTTGAGACGCCGTCTCTGTCACCAGGCTGGAGTCCAGTGGGTCAACACTGGCTCACTGCAACCTCCGCCTCCCGGGTTCAAGGGATTCCCCTGCCTCGGCTGGGACTAATTATTTTTCCATTATGATAGATATGAGAGAAAAATTTTAAAGACCTCATATATACAGAGTTTTTATGCACTCTAAATTTTTTCATATATATATGTGTGTGTGTGTGTATATGTATATGTGTGTGTATATATATATATATATATATATATACACATGCATACATTTAATGTCCAATTAGATCAATCTAGGATATAAGAATTCTTACCCCTACTCAGTCAAACACATTTCTTTTATTTCACTTTTTAACACTTTCACACATAGTGCTTTATTTTGGACATACTAAATATTAATTCATCATGTAATTATTACAAACTCTTGATGCTTATTATCTTTGTTATATTTATAGGAGGTTCATACCAATGTATAATTATGAAAGCCCGAAAATGTGTTATTTTTTTAAACAAGTGTTAAAACATCACAATCAAGAAATTAGAATTTAATAATGTACACATAATAAAGAATACTAATTTTTTATTTTTAAAAATATCGCTGAAGCACTAAGAGTTTAGTTATGTCCAAATTCTTCCACCCAGAAAGAGGCAAAATTGAGAATAATTGGTTTGTTTTTTGTCTTGCTAGTTAGTTATTTCTATCACATAGTAATCACTTAACACTTGATTTAAAAAGTCAGCTTCGTTCCTTTCATATTTTACTTTTGGTTGCTCAAATACACAAAATTATTAATGTTGCCATTATATTGTAAATAATAAACCAAGCATGTGACACCCAGATTTCTCAAAAAAGCAAGTCACTTTCTAAATGATATTACAAACTGCTTAGCTTTAATAAGGAATCTCGACAAAATAATACTTAAAGATTATACATGATATCCTCAGATCTCATATACCCCATTTGGCTTTTCATATCAAGTACTAGAACTATTAACATTAAAAAGTGGGTGAAGGATATGAACAGACACTTTTCAAAGGAAGACATTTATGCAGCCAACAATCATATGGAAAAATGCTTATCATCACTGGTCATTAGAGAAATGCAAATCAAAACCACATTGAGATATCATGTCATGCCAGTTAGAATGGTGATCATTAAAAAATATGGAGACAACAGATGCTGGAGAGGATGTGGAGAAATAGGAACACTTTACACTGTTGGTGGGAGTGTAAACTAGTTCAACCATTGTGGAAGACAATGTGGAAATTTCTCAAGGGTCTGGAAATAGAAATATCATTTGACCCAGCATTCCCATTACTGGATATATACCCAAAGGATTATAATCCTTCTATTATAAACACACTTGCACATGTATGTTCACTGAGGCACTGTTTACAATAGCAAAGACCTGGAACCAACTCAAATGCCCATCAATGATAGACTGAATAAAGAAAATATGACTCATATACACCATGGAATACTATGCAGCCATAAAAAAGGATGAATTCATGTCCTTTGCAGGGACATGGTTGAAGCCAGAAACCATTATTCTCAGAAAACTTGCACAAGAACAGAAAGCCAAACACTGCATGTTCTCGCACATAAGTAGGTGTTGAACATGAGAACACATGGACACAGGGAGGGGATCATCCCACAATGAGATCTGTTGGGGTGTGGAACACTAGGGTAGGGAGTGGGGAGATTGGGGAGGGATAACATTAGGAGAAATACATAATGTAGGTGATGGGGGCGTGGATGCAGCAAACCACTATTGCATGTGTATACCTATGTAACAATCCTGCAAGATCTATGCATGTACCCCAGGACTTAAAGTACAATTTTAAGAAAATACAAAATTAGTTGGATGTCATGGCGCATGCCTGTAATCCCAACTACTTGGCAGGCTGAGGCAGGAGAATCATATGACCCGGGAGGTGGAGGTTGCAGTGATCCAAGATCATGCCATTGCACTCCATCCTGGGCAACAAGAGTGAAACTCTGTCTTTAACAAAAATAAAAGAAAAAGAAAAAAAAAAAACTGTAACTTTCAAAAGTTATATAACATCTATTTCATGATCTCCAAAATAAAACTGATAATAATAGAGCCAAGGAAGGCTTGTTAGGCAGCCTAAACTCCCACCTTCACTGAAACATTAGTATTGGATGTTGATAAAGAAATAATCTTTCTAAATGTGTTAATATGTATTAATCATTTTAGCTCAGTACTTATCTGGTACCTACTCAATAATTGTTGGTTATTATTGGGACTGGTAGTAGCAATAGGAATAGTAGCGGTAGTGCTAGTTATTATTCGTATAATACTAGTATTAAATATGAGGCTACATCTATAATATGCTATGCCAGCAACATAGTGAATGTTAAAGGGATGAATAAATGAATCAATATATAGAAGTGGAGATGAATATTTTTCAGAAACAAATAATCTATGTGATAATGGAGAAGCAAACAGTTTATATGAATTCTAATTTCAAAGTATTTGGATCATAAAACCTAAAGCAACTTAACAGATTGTATGATTCACTTCCCTCACCTATGAGCAAAACCTGTGGGTACATGAAACCTATTATTGTGTCCAAAGTCACATAGCTTATGGCAGAATAAAGTTTCTTGGATTCAATTATGTGATAGGACAAACACTCCAGGATGTATAAAGCATTTCTCTTATAATCGTGAAAGTATTTTGTAATATAAACATAAATTTGAAACATAACATGTTTTTATGTATATTATAGTAATAGCAATATATATGGTACAGTAATATATATATAAATCATTATATAATTCTGTTTAAACTCCTGTAATATAATATTCATAAGAGAAAAATTAATATAGTTCTGTTATCATGGTATGTTGCCAGAAATTGTAAAGTTTGCTTCAAACAGCAATAGCAGTTTTTATGAAACTTTATGTAGTTGAGAAAAATATGAATAAAATATTGAAAAAAATTCAATTTTATCTTTATGTATGCATTGTTACTATCCCAAACTCATATGCCTATTTCCTTTTAGCGAACCCATAAATATATTATAGGACAACTGCTGATTAGTATTTTGCCATATATTGCTTTAAGCTGATGATCAATGACTCCCTGATAATTGGAAAAAGTCTTTTTAATCCATGGAACAAAATTGACCATTGGAATTATCTTATTAGTTAAGCTTATATTCTTATAAACATACATCTGATAAAAAGTAGAGAAATGCTTTGATGGTAATGGCAGAGAAGGAATCCTCTTTTCTGTTTTTTTCTTGCTTCTTGACTCCAATTCTTGTTAAGAGGAATGCATTAGGCTCAAGCTTAGCTACTCAAATTCCTTGATTCGTCAATTATTTCATTCACTAATTCCATAAATTCTCATTGAATGACTTCTCAGTATTTAAAGCACTGTCAATGTGACTCCTAATAAAAAGTGTCATGCTAATCCTTATGAAGTTTACAATTAAATGGATCAAATAGATGAGCATCTAGTCATTGAGGATGATCAATGAATGCCATCACAGTAGTAAGTGTACTTTGACAGCTCATAGAAAAGACATCTAATCTAACCCAGAAATAGGGGACCATGGAATGCTTCCTGAAGAAAATGCCTTTGAAGCTGATACTTTGAGTAGAATGAGTTAAATAAAGTATATCTTGGGCAGAAAGATCAGTATAGGGTAAAATCTAGAAGCAGACAGAACACAGAATTTTAGAGCTTAAAGGAGGTGAGAGTAAGACGTGGGGAACTATAAGAGGTATAAGTAGGCTAGAGAGATAAGTAGGCATTCAGTGAAAAAAAATTAAGATGTGATAAGGTATCAAATTGATTTTGAAGCTGACAAGAAATTTTAGAAAGGAAGTAAGTAGAGGAATAGCGTAATTTGATTTGTTAAAAATGCTCTCACTAGGTACTCTCAGAAAGAGTGAATTCAATGGATTACAGCCACTATAATGATGCTTCCTGCTTGCCCCAGATTTTAGAGACTATCTTGGAAATGTGTGTGTGTGTGTGTGTGTGTGTGTGTGTGTGTGTGTGTGTGTGTGTGT